>NC_092047.1:10095300-10396719 GCF_003086295.3 Arachis hypogaea
AGGTTCAGTCAATTCTTGCCCATTTTTATTGGCTGATCCCAAAATCCATTATATCAAAAAACAATCATCTAATTATCCAGAGTAACTCTAATTCACTATAATTTAAGAATTATCGTTGATTTTTTACCAACTCCAATTTTTACCATTTCATAGTTTATCTTCATCTTCCACCCACAACGGCCGTGCCATCGAACAGCCTCTTTCTGATTCTATTCTGTTGCCGCTGACAACACCAATTAGCGCTGCTGCTGCTTCCGTTCATGAGCAAATGCGCATCTTCAGAACGCAGCTCAGCGCCGTTGTTGCTTCTGACTCAGGTCACCCTCATTGCACTGATTCATTATCTTTAGAAACCATTGAAGTTGCGCCGCCATCTCCATTCGACCGTTCGAACGAGCTTTCTCCTGCTCTTTCACATCCAGAAAAGACACATCTATTAAAGACACATCTAAATAAATTTAAAACAAAAGACACCCCTATTAAAAATTCATTCAAACAAATTTTAAATAGAAAACACATCTATTAAAAACACATCTAAACAAGTTTTAAACAGAAGATGCATCCTATATAATTAGGTACAGAAGAACATGCAAACTAAACCAATCGGAATTAACATGCAAACTAAACCACTACTTACCTTGTGAACACGTTGATTATCGTCACCGGTCAAATACGCAACATTGATGGCTCCATCGACGAAGCGGGCGGAGATTTGCGGGCTGGAATGCAACCGAATTTGCGGGCGGAGCTTAGTGCAGGAATACGGACGGAAGTGTGTGCGGTCTTAATGGAAGCGTTGCACGCAACTATCCACCAGTGGATTGAGGAGGCCGTGGGTTGCGTTACGAAGGGCGTTGGAGGTGACATTCCAGATGTTTATACGGGCGGACATGCAGACGGGGTGAATGTCAGCGTCCGACGGTCTGAGGATGGGGGTCGCGTGGGCAATTGAACAAAAACACGGTACTGTGAAAAAGAAATGGAGAGGACGCGATAATTGGAATCCTAGTTTTTCAAATTTTTATTTATTAGTAATTATTTAAATTTTATTTTTTTAAAATATAAAATTAATAATTATTAATTGCAGTTATTTAAAGTTGGTTGGTTTTTAATTCTACTTTTTTTTTTGTGATACACCATGTCATCGTTTGATGTTTATAATTTATTATTGAATTGGAATGAATTTAACTGAATCCACATTTAATCAATGATGAGTCAATACTGTGTTATGAATAACTGGAAAACTGAAATGAATGAATAAGTTTAGAGAATTAATTTTTAATTAGTTATATACTTAATTTTTTATTATAATTTTTTTTTTAGAGGATTAAAGTTTAGAAGTAAAATTTAAAATTTAAAATAAAAAATTAATTTAAAAAGTTACGATATTAACCAAAAAAAATTAATTTTTTAATCTAATACTAAATTATTAATAAAAGGTTGTGAGGTAGTAAAAATCCAACGTGACATGTCATGTCAGAGAGAGTTTGAGAATTGGACTTTTTATTATATTCTCTAGAGAGTTAGTTCATATGTGGTCTCCCATTTAATATATCATTTTTTTCAAGTAAACTTTGCTTCTTATTTTCTATGAAACAACTTCTTCCTTTAATCAATTCTCCTTCATTCTCTACTTTAATATGTATTTCCTCTTCACTTAACAAGTGCCAAAAACCTAAAATTTTAAATTTGAATGACAAAAAAGGGGTATAATTATAACCCAACATTCATTGTTCAATAAATTTGTATAATTGCTTCTCCCCTTATTTTTTTCAATTAGTCATCGTGGTGGTGTTGGCATTGCAATGAACATCGTGGTAGGAGTTACTACGGTCGATGAGATGGCAACCGCTATAGTGGTGGAGGAGAATATGGAGGTGGCGGTCACGGCAGAGTTCGTGGAGGCGGCGGATTCAAATGAGGAAATAGTGGAATAGAGTAGATTAGTGGAAAAAACTAAGCGGCGATGATTTAGAGCACATGCAGGAAAACTAGGAAAGCATAGAGCACATCAGCGGCAAGAAGAACAGAACGGTGAGATATATTTATTTTTTGTTATCAATTTTTTTCTTTGATATGAGAATTTAAAACTTCAATGTTGTTTAATTTTCTGATCAGCTAATGTCTCCTTAAAATCTGATTAGGTAAGAAAGGCTGGTGGTGTTAGGTGGAAGTCCATGTATGATGCTGTGAGTAAAGCAAACCGTTCTTGCTTCTCTTTTATTATCCTTTTCTCCAGGTAAGGATTATTTCCACTTTTGTTGTAATTGTTGTTTTATGATTTACTCTCCAATTTGTTATTATTATCGTTTTTCAGTAACCATATCAAGTAAAGGCTGAGAAAAATAAACTAACATATGAGGAGGATATCAGGGCCTACGACAAAAGATTGGTGATTACTTTAACTCAATGTTGTGACTCTCTCTTATATTGTGATTCATACTAATCATATGGTTGAACTCTTTTGATGTATTAAAATGAGAGCGGAGATTCTAATAAGTCAAAATTCGAGTAAATCGATGATGATGAAGAGGTGATAGAGCTTTGAACTTTATTTTCAATTGTGAAATAGATTCTGACATTAGTTGTTATTATTTGTTGTTATTGTTTTTTAACTGATGCTTGAGTTACTATATTTTTATTCTTAGGCATTTTAATATCACAAGTGATATTGCATGGTTAGCAGACAGAACAGTAAAATTTTGGGATTTAAGAACCTTTGAACTAATTGAATCTACTAAACAAGAGGTACCTAATTTTTTTGAATATTTCTACTTTTTTGTAGAATGAATCATTATAATTCGATATATATGTCATTAAAATGTATATCTAGCACTTTTCACTTGGAATTTGTGGTAACACTTTCATCAATTTTATAGTTATATCATTACAAACTTCATGAAAACTGTTTTATGACTTCTGTAGTGGATCATCAATCTTGATCCTTATAAATTATAAATTATTTTATTCTTAATTTCTGTCATTTGTATCATTGCTTCTACCAAGCTTAATAATGTGCTCGAAGTGTAGACCAAGTTGGTTTTATTAACATATATAGCACCTTGCTTATCTTGAATCTCCTGAGAAAAGGATAGGGTTTCTTGCATAGGTTGTTTTTGGAGAGTTATAATATATCTCAAATTTGACCCCTTCAAAAATAACATTGTTTGAATATAGGATGATCCTTTTATGCATACAAGTTAACTGATTTTTTTAGGTAGTGTTGAGAGTTGATGATATTAAATATAAATTTGAGTAATATTTATTAACTTTTATATCTTTTTATATGGTAATAGGTATATCTCTTATTAATCAAAATTACAAGGAAAAAACAGGGATACTGATTATGGTTGTATTTTGATATGGATATATTTGTATGACGTTGATGCGTGCATGTGTCTTTGAATTATATGCATACTTCTAGAATTTTTATGTTTAAATCTTAGTAAAAATTATTGTCATAAAGGATGCATTTGTTTGTGATTTTGGAGTGCAGAAAGTACCTTTCTTTTTTTCATAATTTTAGTATTGTTTAATATGTGATTGTGGTATAGATGTTGTGGATGCATGCAACTTTGGATGTGAAAATTTGAAAATGTTACTATATCTTAAATAATATGCAATGTGCATTATTCTCTGCCAGTGAAATTCAAATTCCATATCGACTTTTCTTTTATATGGAACAAATGGGGATGGATTTGCAATTAGAAAAGAAACAAGTAAAATTAAAGGCATTCATAGTAAGTCGCTAAATGAAGCCGAGGTGGCAGTTGTAACACCTTACCACACAGAGCTTTATTCCTAAGATGTAAAACAGAGGTGGCGAGGCGCTACGACTTCTAAAAATAAAATCTTATATATATAATATAGTTGAAGAAGAGTTATTTTAGGAGCCTTTGAAGAAAAGTTAAAAATTGAAACGGTAAAACAAAAAGCGCCACACTCACGACACATAAACGGTAAACGGAAAAGATAAGAGAAGCTAATATAGATATAACTGAAAAGAGTTCCAAGGTACAAATATCAAAGCTCAAGACTCGGCTCGCAAAGATAAACCGGCCTAATCACATAAGTATATATATATATATATATATATATATATATATATATATATATATATATATATATATATATATATATATATATAAGAGAACCCAAAATAAGCCCAAAATAAAGAGTTACAGAACCTGTTTCTCCAAAATAGCCTCTAAGATGAAGTTAATACATCAAATACATAAACAGTGGAGATAAAAGTATACATATATACATATATCCAAAATAAAACCCCAAAGACAAGGATCTCCGCTATCAGAAGCCTCCAGCATGCCTCAGCGTGGTGCCGCTTGACCTACATCTGAAAATCACAAATATTCGTATGGAATGAGAACTGGGGGTTCTCAGCATGTAAAGGTGCCACGTACATAAGATATAAGGTCCTGGGAATGCCAGAGACAATCCTAGAATGTCGACACCCAGATTATAAAACTTAAAGAACAAACACAGAAACCATGAATCAGGATGGTTCTCTAAGGCTTTCTAAACTTAATCAATTCCTTAAATCAAACTAAAACTTAACTAGAATCCTAAATCTCTCCACCTTTCCTGTGTTTCCCCATCTCCGGTGAAGTTACAAAGACAAACAAGTAGACAATGGAAAACACATGTAGAATACAAGAAATATAGATAAAAAATACAATAAATAACATATTATAATCACTTAGTCAATCACAATTAATGCACAATCAAACAAAGTACACATATGCATATGATGAATGTATATCCTACTGGTCATGAGCTCATGTGTCGGTCACTTTGCTAGAACCCGACACATCTGATAGCTAACCCAGACATTTGTCTCTAGGTTGCGCATCCCCAAGAGTAACTTTAATGAAGGAGAGTGCCTTTCCACCTTCTCTTGGAGGTTTCACGAAGGAGAGTGCCTTTCCACATCAAAGGAGTGTGCATTTCTACCTTATAACCAGAGAAAAATCTGTAGGGAAAACGATACGAAGGAGAGTGCCTTTCCCCCTTCCCCACATCCCATCATGACAAGAGAGGAAATTCTCCGTCCTCAACTTGCCATCCGAATATATTTTCAAGTTAACACGCAAGCGGATTCGCACCCAAACATTGCCATCTCGACCATTCCGGCCATACTCAGTCATTGCCAGTCTCAACATTCACCCCTCAATTCAGTCACACCTTCGCACTTTTCATTCTTAATTCATCATTTCTCCAGCATACTTCATCCCCAAGTTATCATCTCTTTTCTAGTTTCATCGTATTACTTGGATTACTACCATGATCTAGGGTTAAAAGAATGAAAATAGAGGTTTAGAGGTTGAAATTTGAACTTTAAAACACAAAAATTCATTTTTGCTAAAACAGGATCCACGCGTGCGTACTCTCGCATACGCGAGCTTTTAGAAATTGGGTTCCGCGTATGCAAGATTACAAAACAGTGAGCATAGCTCGCGTCGTGCGTGCAGGTCGCGTACGCGACACTCCCTTTTCTTCAAAAGCTGTAAGTCATTAAAAATTAGTTTTAAACACCTAACTTCCAACATTCATAACTTCCTCTAAAAAATCTTATTCCCACAAAATTTATACCATTTTAAATCACTTGAAAGTATCTTTAGTTTGAAAGAGATTTCATTTAAATCCAGAATTTGAGGCTTAGGTTATAGTCTGCCGAAATTTGTTAAAAATCTATTTTTACCAAAAACATTCAAAACCTATATTTTCCAATATTTCATTTTCAAACCAAGGTTTCTCAACCCAAAACAACACCAGGATCCATCCAAAGAATTTTCATACCCTTCTCACCCCTCTCTCAACATATCAATATCCACTTCTAGCAAGTTCAATCCAATAATTCATAATCATACATTTATTCATCATACACCAATATATCATTATCATTTCTTATAATCATTATCAAATCTCATCAACAACCAATAATTCACCACATTCTCATCATAAGCTCAAGATACACAACAAGAATTACTAAATCACAACAAGTTCACACAATCCAATTTATCCTACGATCACGTAGCCTAAGTTTTCATGTTATATTATACGTTATCTACGAGAAACCAAAATCATACAAAATTCAACATAATTACACATTGAATTTCGAAATTGGGAAGACAAAAATTGAGAAAAAAACGTGACTTTCTTACCTAATTATGTTCTGGGCTTTGTAGAGCTATTCACGGCAAACGCGTGACCGCAAACGGTACAGCGATCGGAGCTCCGGATAAAAAATTATAAGGATTTAAAGATTAAGTGAGGATTGGGTTTGGTGTTCTTGTTTCTTCCTCCCCAAACTGTTTCAAGCATGTTTCATGTGTAAATGGTAGAGAAATGAGCTGTAGCTGATGGGTATAGGTGGCTTGGGTTGGGCCTTGGGCCCAATACGGGTCTGGTTTGGCCAGTTTGGCCCAATCTTGGGCCAAATTCTTTAAAATTAGTGTCAAAATTCTTATTTTAATTTTCTCTATCACATTAGACTATAAAATTTTAGTTTCTAATTTTCTAGAATAAATATTAATTTATGAGTTAATTATTTATTAATTAATCGGGTTTTACATCCTACTCCCCTAACAGAAATTTTTGCCCTTGAAAATATCCTTCGCCACACGAGTTTATGAGAGTAGCCCTCCTTCTTAACTCGATGTATGGTGATCCTAAGGTCTTCCTACTCTATGCGCTTTTGCTGCCGCACTCTGATTCGTTTATTTCTAGGAACCTTGATCATTCTTCCAATGCCAACCAAAAGCCCCACTGAACTCTGCGTACTCCAACGAAAATATCTTACTCGGAATTATTTGGTTTGGTTCTAAGCTAAATACTAAGCTCGACATTTCAGCGTTAGATTTTTCCTGCCTATCTTAGGCTATGAATAATCATGGTATTCCAGAATGTTACGTTGCTCTTTAAATTCGGTCATTGCAATTACTTTAACCTTGTGGTTGTGACCGATCTGCATCATGAGTCCTTCCACGTGGACTAGGACAGTCCCTAACCAAATGCCCTGGTAATCCACACCGGTAACACAGACCGTGCCTGTTTTTATACTGCCTATCTGGATGGTAGTTCCCAGTCCTCTTGAATTCTTAACTCCTTGGTGTCAAGTTCTGATGGTGGTCTCTTTGGCGGGACTCCCGATTTTCATTCTCTGCCACAACTGTCTTTCTCACAGATTCTTCAGCTATTCGGCTCTTATTCACAAGTTTAGAAAAAAACTCTAATCTCCATCGACCCAACAGAGCTCAGAATATCACTCTGAAGTCCTCCCTCGTACTTAATACATTTTCAGTCAGCAAAGTCCTCCGGAGCACCTTGACAGATTCTGGGAAATCGGCATAGTTCTTCAAATTTGTTTGTATACTCAGCAACAGATATCTGACCCTACTTTAACAGCAGCAGCTCAAGCTCCTTTGCATTCCTGACAGAATTGGGAAAATATTTTCGGTAGAACTTAGTTCGGAACACCTCCCAAGATATCACTGCGCCATCTGGTTGTAGAACTCGTCATGTTCCCTGTCACCAGTATTGAACTTCACTCTGTAACTGGTAGGTTGCGAACTCTACCACTGTTGATCGGGAACCTGTTGAGCTTACAAGGCCCACTCCATTGCTTGGAGCCAGTTATCTGCCTCTGTAGGGTCTAAGGTCCCTCTGAAGGTTGGAGGGTGCACTTTCAGAAAAGCAGCAAGTGTCATCGGCCCTTCATTCCCATTGTTACCATTTCCATAGTTCACTTGATTTCCTAATGCCTCAGCTGGCGCCTGCATAGCCGCAGCCATGTTTCCCTGGGCAGCCATAAAGTCCGCAGGGTAATTCCCTGCCGTTCCAGGGTTCGCATCACCTATTCTACCTCTACCTCGCCCGCGACCACGTCCACAAGTCGACATCTGGTTCTTGTTCACACCAAACAAGTGATATCAAGGTGATCAGTCTCAATATCACAAGTCCAGTGCTTTAAAGTTCCAAATGCATGCTCATGAACATTCATACCACATATATTAGTTAGATATCCTAATTTAGTATGTACAGACACCCAGAGTATGTCCAGAAGCATATTCAGTCTGTCCCTCAGGTTCTACAGGAACGAACTGCTCTGATACCATAATGTAACACCCTACCACACAAAGCTTTACACCTAGGATGTAAAACAGAGGTGGTGAGGTGCTACGACTTCTAAAAATAAAATCTTATATATATAACATAGTTGAAGAAGATTTATTCTAGGAGCCTTTGAAGAAAAGTTTAAAATCGAAACGATAAAACAAAAAGCACCACACTCACGATACGTGAACGGTAAATGAAAAAGATAAGAGAAGCTAACATAGATATAACTGAAAAGAGTTCCAAGGTACAAATATCAAAGCTCAAGACTCGGCTCGCGAAGATAAACCGGCCTGAGCGCGCACACACACACACACACACACATATATAAGAGAACCCAAAATAAGCCTAAAATACAGAGTTACATAATCTGTTTCTCCAAAACAGCCTCTAAGAGGAAGTTAATACATTAAATACACAAGCAGTGGAGATAAAAGTATACATATATACATATATCCAAAATAAAACCCCAAAGACAAGGATCTCTACTATCAAAAGCCTCTAGCATGCCTCAGCGAGGTGCCGCCTGACCTGCATCTGAAAACCAAAAATATTCATATGAAATGAGAATCGGGGGTTCTCAGCATGTAAAGGTGCCACGTACATAAGATATAAGGTCCTATGAATGCCAGAGGCAATCCTAGAACGCTGACACCAAGATATAAAACTTAAAGAACAAAAACAGAAACCATGAATCAGGGTGGTTCTCTAAGGCTTTCTAAACTTAATCAATTCCTTAAATCTAACTAAAACTTAATTAGAACCCTAAATCTCTCTGCCTTTCCTCCGTTTTCCATCTCCGGTGAAGTTACAAAGATAAACAAGTAGACAATGGCAAACACAGGTAGAATACAAGTAATATAGATAGCAAATACAACAAATAGCATATTATAATCACTTAGGCAATCCCAATTAATGCATAATCAAACAAAGCACACTTATGCATATGATGAATGTCTATCCTACTGGCCATGAGCTTATGTGTCGGTTACTTTGCCAAAACCCGACACATCTGATAGCTAACCCAGACATTTGTCTCTAGGTTGCGCATCCCCAAGAGTAACTTTAATGAAGGAGAGTGCCTTTCCACCTTCTCTTGGAGGTTTCACGAAGGAGAGTGCCTTTCCACATTGAAGGAGTGTGTATTTCTACCTTATAACCAGAGAAAAACCTGTAGGGGAAACGATACGAAGGAGAGTGCCTTTCCCCCTTCCCCACATCCCATCACGACAAGAGAGGAAATTCTCCGTCCTCAACTTGCCATCCGAATATGTTTTCAAGTTAACACGCAAGCGGGTTCGCACCCAAACATTGCCATCTCGACCATTCCGGCCATACTCAGTCATTGCCAGTCTCAACATTCACCCCTCAATTCAGTCACACCTTCGCACTTTTCATTCTTAATTCATCATTTCTCAAGCATACTTCATCCCCAAGTTATCATCTCTTTTCTAGTTTCATCTTATTACTAGGCTTACTACCATGATCTAGGGTTAAAAGAATGAAAATAGAGGTTTAGAGGTTGAAATTTGAACTTTAAAACACAAAAATTCATTTTTGCTAAAACAGGATCCATGCGTGCGTACTCTCGCATACGCGAGCTTTTAGAAATTGGGTTCTGCGTATACAAGATTACAAAACAGTGAGCATAGCTCGCGTCGTGCGTGCAGGTCGCGTACGCGACACTCCCTTCTCTTCAAAAGCTGTAAGTCATTAAAAATTAGTTTTAAACACCTAACTTCCAACATTCATAACTTCCTCTAAAAAATCTTATTCCCATAAAATTTATACCATTTTAAATCACTTGAAAGTATCTTTAGTTTGAAAGAGATTTCATTTAAATCCAGAATCTGAGGCTTAGGTTATATTTGCCGAAATTTGTTAAAAATCTATTTTTACCAAAAACATTCAAAACCTCTATTTTCCAATATTTCATTTTCAAACCAAGGTTTCTCAACCCAAAACAACACCAGGATCCATCCAAAGCATTTTCATACCCTTCTCACCCCTCTCTCAACATATCAATATCCACTTCTAGCAAGTTCAATCCAATAATTCATAATCATACATTTATTCATCATACACCAATATATCATTATCATTTCTTATAATCATTATCAAATCTCATCAACAACCAATAATTCACCACATTCTCATCATAAGCTCAAGATACACAACAAGAATTACTAAATCACAACAAGTTCACACAATCCAATTTATCCTACGATCACGTAGCCTAAGTTTTCATGTTATATTATACGTTATCTACGAGAAACCAAAATCATACAAAATTCAACATAATTACACATTGAATTTCGAAATTGGGAAGAAAAAAATTGAGGAAAAAAACGTGACTTTCTTACCTAATTATGTTCTGGGCTTTGTAGAGCTCTTCACAGCAAACGCGTGACCGCAAACGGTACAGCGATCGGAGCTCCGGATCAAAAATTATAAGGATTTAAAGATTAAGTGAGGATTAGGTTTGGTGTTCTTGTTTCTTCCTCCCCAAACTGTTTCAAGCATGTTTCATGTGTGAATGGTAGAGAAATGAGCTGTAGCTGATGGGTATAGGTTGCTTGGGTTGGGCCTTGGGCCCAATACGGGTCTGGTTTGGCCGGTTTGGCCCAATCTTAGGCCAAATTCTTTAAAATTAGCGTCAAAATTCTTATTTTAATTTTCTCTATCACATTAAACTATAAAATTTTATTTTCTAATTTTCTAGAATAAATATTAATTTATGAGTTAATTATTTATTAATTAACCGGGTTTTAAATCCTACTCCCCTAACAGAAATTTTTGCCCTTGAAAATATCCTTCGCCACGCGAGTTTATGAGAGTAGCCCTCCTTCTTAACTCGATGTATGGTGATCCTAAGGTCTTCCTACTCTATACGCTTTTGCTGCCGCACTCTGATTCGTTTATTTCTAGGAACCTTGATCATTCTTCCAATGCCAACCAAAAGCCCCACTGAACTCTGCGTACTCCAACGGAAATATCTTACCCGGAATTATTTGGTTTGGTTCTAAGCTAAATACTAAGCTCGACATTTCAGTGTTAGATTTTTCCTGCCTATCTTAGGCTATGAATAATCATGGTATTCCAGAATGTTACATTGCTCTTTAAATTCGGTCATTGCAATTAATTTAACCTTGTGGTTGTGACCGATCTGCATCATGAGTCCTTCCACGTGGACTAGGACAGTCCCTAACCAAATGCCCTGGTAATCCACACCGGTAACACAGACCGTGCCTGTTTTTATACTGCCTATCTGGATGGTAGTTCCCAGTCCTCTTGAATTCTTGACTCCTTGGTGTCAAGTTCTGATGGTGGTCTCTTTGGCGGGACTCCCGATTTTCATTCTCTGCCACAACTGTCTTTCTCACAGATTCTTTAGCTATTCGGCTCTTATTCACAAGTTTAGAAAAAAACTCTAATCTCCATCGACCCAACAGAGCTCAGAATATCACTCTGAAGTCCTCCCTCGTACTTAATACATTTTCAGTCAGCAAAGTCCTCCGGAGCACCTTGACAGATTCCGGGAAATCGGCATAGTTCTTCAAATTTGTTTGTATACTCAGCAACAGATATCTGACCCTACTTTAATAGCAGCAGCTCAAGCTCCTTTGCATTCCTGACAGAATTGGGAAAATATTTTCGGTAGAACTTAGTTCGGAACACCTCCCAAGATATCACTGCGCCGTCTGGTTATAGAACTCATCATGTTCCCTGCCACCAGTATTGAACTTCACTCTGTAACTGGTAGGTTGCGAACTCTACCACTGTTGATCGGGAATCTGTTGAGCTTACAAGGCCCGCTCCATTGCTTGGAGCCAGTTATCTGCCTCTGTAGGGTCTAAGGTCCCTCTGAAGGTTGGAGGGTGCACTTTCAGAAAAGCAGCAAGTGTCATCGGCCCTTCATTCCCATTGTTACCATTTCCATAGTTCACTTGATTTCCTAATGCCTCAGCTGGCGCCTGCATAGCCGCAGCCATGTTTTCCTGGGCAGCCATAAAGTCCGCAGGGTAATTTCCTGCCGTTCCAGGGTTCGCATCACCTATTCTACCTCTACCTCGCCCGTGACCACGTCCACGAGTCGACATCTGGTTCTTGTTCACACCAAACAAGTGATATCAAGGTGATCAGTCTCAATATCACAAGTCCAGTGCTTTAAAGTTCCAAATGCATGCTCATGAACATTCATACCACATATATTAGTTAGATATCCTAATTTAGTATGTACAGACACCCAGAGTATGCCCAGAAGCATATTCAGCCTGTCCCTCAGGTTCTACAGGAACGAACTGCTCTAATACCATAATGTAACACCCTACCACACAAAGCTTTACACCTAGGATGTAAAACAGAGGTGGTGAGGTGCTACGACTTCTAAAAATAAAATCTTATATATATAACATAGTTGAAGAAGAGTTATTCTAGGAGCCTTTGAAGAAAAGTTTAAAATCAAAACGATAAAACAAAAAGCGCCACACTCACGATACGTGAACGGTAAATGAAAAAGATAAGAGAAGCTAACATAGATATAACTGAAAAGAGTTCCAAGGTACAAATATCAAAGCTCAAGACTCGGCTCGCGAAGATAAACCGGCCTGAGCGCGCGCGCACACACACACACACACACACACACACACACACACACACACATACACACACACACACACACACACACAAGAGAACCCAAAATAAGCCTAAAATACAGAGTTACATAATCTGTTTCTCCAAAATAGCCTCTAAGAGGAAGTTAATACATCAAATACACAAGCAGTGGAGATAAAAGTATACATATATACATATATCCAAAATAAAACCCCAAAGACAAGGATCTCCGCTATCAAAAACCTCCAGCATGCCTCAGCGAGGTGCTGCCTGACCTGCATCTGAAAACCAAAAATATTCATATGAAATGAGAATCGGGGGTTCTCAGCATGTAAAGGTGCCATGTACATAAGATATAAGGTCCTAGGAATGCCAGAGGCAATCCTAGAACGCCGACACCAAGATTATAAAACTTAAAGAACAAAAACAGAAACCATGAATCAGGGTGGTTCTCTAAGGCTTTCTAAACTTAATCAATTCCTTAAATCTAACTAAAACTTAATTAAAACCCTAAATCTCTCTGCCTTTCCTCCGTTCTCCATCTCCGGTGAAGTTACAAAGATAAACAAGTAGACAATGGCAAACACAGGTAGAATACAAGTAATATAGATAGCAAATACAACAAATAGCATATTATAATCACTTAGGCAATCCCAATTAATGCATAATCAAACAAAGCAAACTTATGCATATGATGAATGTCTATCCTACTGGCCGTGAGCTTATGTGTCGGTTACTTTGCCAGAACCCGACACATTTGATAGCTAACTCAGACATTTGTCTCTAGGTTACGCATCCTCAAGAGGAACTTTAATGAAGGAGAGTGCCTTTCCACCTTTTCTTGGAAGTTTCACGAAGGAGAGTATCTTTCCACATCGAAGGAGTGTGTCTTTCTACCTTACAACCAGAGAAAAACTTGTGGGGGAAACGATATAAAGGAGAGTGCCTTTCCACCTTCTCCACATTCCAATCACGACAAGAGAGAAAATCCTCCGTCCTCAACTTGCTATCCGAATACATTTTCAAGTTAACGCGCAAGCGGGTTCGCACCCAAACATTGCCATCTCGACCATTCTGGCCATACCCAGTCATTGCCAGTCTCAACATTCACCCTTCAATTCAGTCACACCTTCGCACTTTTCATTCTTAATTCGTCATTTTTCAAACTTACTTCATCCCCAAGTTATAATCCCCGTCCAAGCTTCATCTTATTACTAGGCTTACTACCATGATCTAAGGTTAAAAGAATGAAAATAGAGGTTTAGAGGTTGAAATTTAAAATTTAAAACACAAAAATTTATTTTTGCTAAAACAGGGTCCACACGTGCGTAATCTCACATACGCGAGCTTTTAGAAATTAGGTTCCGCGTATGCGAGATTACAAAACAGTGAGCATAGCTCGCGTCGTGCGTGCAGATCACGTACGCGACACTTCCTTTTCTTCAAAAGCTGTTAAGTCATTAAAAATCAGTTTTATACACCTAACTTCCGACATTTATAATTTCCTCTACAAAAATCTGATTTCCACAAAATTTATACCATTTTAAATCACTTGAAAGTATCTTTAGTTTGAAATAGATTTCATTTAAATTCAGAATCTGAGGCTCAAGTTATAGTCTGCCAAAGTTCGTTAAAAATCTATTTTTCCCAAAAATATTCAAAACCTCTATTTTCCAATATTTCATTTTCAAACCAAGGTTTCTCAACCCAAAACAACACCAGGATCCATCCAAAGCATTTTCATACCCTTCTCACCCCTCTCTCAACATATCAATATCCACTTCTATCAAGTTTAATCCAATAATTCATAATCATACATTTATTCATCATACACCAATATATCATTATCATTTCTTATAATCATTATCAAACCTCATCAACAACCAATAATTTACCACATTCTCATCATAAGCTCAAGATACACAACAAGAATTACTAAATCACAACAAGTTCACACAATCTAACTTATCCTACGGTCACCTAGCCTAAGTTTTTACGTTACATTATACGTTATCTACGAGAAACCAAAATCATACAAAGTTCAACATAATTACACATTGAATTTCGAAATTTGGAAGAAAAAATTGAGGAAGAAAACGTGACTTTATTATCTAATTATATTCTGGACTTTGTAGAGCTCGTCACAGCAAACGCGTGATCACAAACAGTGTGACGATCGGAACTCCGGATCAAAAGTTATAAGAGTTTAAAGATCAAGTGAGAGTTAGGTTTGGTGTTCTTGTTTCTTCCTCCCCAAAACTGTTTCCAGCATGTTTCAGGTGTGAATGGAAGAGAAATGAGCTAAAGCTCATGGGTATAGGTGGCTTGGGTTGGGCCTTGGGCCCAATACGGACTCGATTTGTTCGGTTCGGTCCATTTGGCCCAATCTTAAGTCATATTCTTTAAAATAAGTGTTAAAATTATTATTTTAATTTTCTCTATCACATTAAACTATAAAATTCTATTTTCTAATTTTCTAGAATAAATATTAATTTAGGAGTTAATTAGTTATTAATTAATCGAGTTTTACAGTAGTAGCTACTGAGAGAAAGGAACTCATACTTTTGAAATTAATCCTTCTCAAATAAATTAGTTGTAAGCTTTTCAAAGATATTGTTTTGTTCTTTTATTGTTATACCAATTCTTTTTTTTTTAGTTTTTCATCATTATTATTATGATGATGATAATCTTGACAATTACCTTTTAATGATTATTACAAATAGTCAATGTTGGTTCAGCTAACAGTTTAATTTATTTCATATATGATTGTTTATGATTAATCATATACACGTTTTTATTTGTGATTTTGATTTGTGTTGCTCAATTATTGTTGGATACTAAAAAAAGTATTTGTGATACACATATAGTAAATATTTGCTCAATTCTTGGTTCTGATTTTTTTTTTCTTTTCCTTTTTTCAAGAAGTTACTGCAGAATCTAAGTCATCACTATTATTTTTTTATTTTGCTATTTTCAGCTTTTTTTATTATTTTTCGATTCAGATTTTATTCTTATAAGTTTTTTATTCATTAGCTAAAATAGTTGAGATTGGTTAACACCCGAATTTACAAAGACATTTGAACTATGGATGTAAATGAGTTTGAGGAAGAACTGTTTGCAACAGCCAGCAAGTGATGCTAAGATATGATGATTGAATATATCTTCAATAATTAAGGGGTAATTGCATTGACTATATAGTAAGTTCCCAAATATTCAATACATAAATTACTTTCGACTATTCTTTATATCTGTTTTGTTTGCCTCCATCTCTGTTGTCTATGGAAAAAGTTTCATGTAAATTTAATCTTCTTCTTTTGTTTTCTGTTTTGATTGTTTATGAATTAAAATCATAACATTGATTTAATATTGGTTATTTTAGTAGGGTTTAAGCTATGATCAAGAAGCTTTACCTTCAGTTAGCAAGAAGAAACCACTAATTTCTTCCTTCAAATTGTTGAAGAACAATGGAACCTCCAATTTTGCTTCTACACCACAAATCAACAATAACTTATGTTTCTTCAAAGCGAGATAATAGTAACATTGCTGCTACCCCAACTAGCAGCAACAACAAGCAGGCTTAATTATTAAAAGTGAAATCAAATTATAATCTATATAATCTTTTTCTATGTAGCTTATAGAATTATGATCTTTATTATTTTTTCTAATCTTACTCCAATATTTAACCATTGTGTATTTTTTTAGCTATAGTATTATTTTACTCATGGCTCTCAGTTGTTCATCATTTGTCACTAATAAAGTCTAATTTTCCTAATTAATTACCATATAGAGGATTCGCAAATTTGTCTTACCAGATTATATGTATATGTTTTGATATTTGAATAAAAGTTATTAACTAAATATATTGATTTCTCATTGTGTATATGTATTCATTTATGAATTGTTAATGTCATCATTACATGGGTCATGCACTTTTTTTCCTTCCATATGCATGAGGCAACATGGTAATGAAAATAATGTGTGTATCTTAAAAAGGCACAATGAGCCAGTGTGTTATGTAACACTTATCAATATAGACTTTTTTAGTATAAATTCTAATTTTTTCCCTATCAAGTATAAAAATAGTACATTTAGTAAATGATGAAAGGCACATTGATGAATTTATGTTTTACAGCATCCATACAGCATCCATACCTGTAAAATTTTTTGGTGACACATGACATATTATTCAGATAGTTTTGCTAAGATTTTGATCGAGTTATTTTCATGAATGCAAATTTGGTTTAAGATAGAAGCATTCACATATTATTATGATGAAGCATTCTTTTACATATTATTATGATGAAGCATTTTTTATTTGATTCAGCTTTTGTTATGTGCATTATATGAGATGCAGGTAGTGCGATACAAGGTAGATTGTATACCATCAGTCACAAAGTCCGTGGAATCTGACTGAAGCAAGGGAAGGTTATTATTCATTTTAATCTTGCTATAAACAAAAATTTCCATTTCCATTATATTTACCGCTGGATTAATAGGTATTAATGTGTCTATTAATCCTCTTTTTATTTATTAAACTAGTGTATATTTCCATATCTTGTACGAGATAATACATAAAATTATATAAACAATTTTATTAAAAAATTTAATAAAATATATATAATAATTATTATTATAAATATTTTACAAAGTTATAATTAAAATCAAACTCTCAGGATTTTTAATATTAAAATATTAAAAATAATTAGTATCTGTCTTAATCAATTTGAGTTTGTTGAGTGATCATCTCACTCGTCCGCTTAAACAACTATTAGGAGTTAGAATCTCGCCTTGTGTATGTAGCAATCCATTGACTAGCGGTAAACCCTTAATAAATGGAGCATTAATATGTGGTTAAATTTGGCAAGAGTACCCGAATACCCGGTTGGAGAGGGTAATAACTTGACCCGAGTCGGGGCAGATTTTGTTGAGGACAGGACATGATCAGGTTTAGGGTGTATGATACGCGCTTCAAATGTTCGTGATATGAAGAGTTCAAGTGTTATTTAGAAGATATTAGATTACATTTTTAGAATGTTTTAATTTAATGTATTTTGATTTTGTTTATTTAATTACTAGAGTGGGCCTTATGTGTATGGGTTTTAGGGTTTTCTTTGTTTTAACCAACCTCGTTAGCTATTGTAGTCGTAGTATAAAATGATTTAGAGGTTTCAAAATTCCCTTTTTTGGTTTCGTGATAAAACCATGGCGTGGACAATTGAGGTTGAGGAGTCCCTCTCTTGTTGCATCGGAGAATTGAGTAGAAGGTTGAGAAGTCCCTTCGATTCAATTCCCAAACTACGGCGTTGACAAGTTAGGTTGAGGAGTCCCTTTCTTGTTGCATCAAGAAATTGGGTAGAAAGTAGAGTGATTCTCTTTATACTCAATTTCAATCTATCCTTTTTATTTTTATTTCAATTTCAATGTATCTTTTTTATTCAGTTTGAATCTTTATCTTTTTGTTTATCTTTTATTTCTTTATCATTTGGTATCAAAATTCAAGTATTAGATTAATTCTTATTAATCTATATATGTTCTTCTTTTATCATAAAAAAAAGAGAGTCTAGTGTCTGTCGCATATTTTTTTAAGTTCTTGTGTTCTTATTTTCTGTTTGTATGTATTTTATTATTGTTTAAAAAAATAAAAAAAAAGCATAAAGTGCAAAAAAAAAAAAAAAGAAAAAGAAAAAAATACAAAAAAAAAGAAAAAAATAAAAAGAAAAAAAGTATCTTCTTTGTAATTATTGTACTTTTCATATATTGTTTTTTTCACCTACAAGATTCGAGGACGAATCTTTTTTGAAGAGGAGGAGAATGATACGCGCTTCAAATGTTCGTGATATGAAGAGTTCAAGTGTTATTTAGAAGATATTAGTTTACATTTTTAGAATGTTTTAATTTAAAGTATTTGGATTTTGTTTATTTAATTACTAGATTGGGCCTTATGTGTATGGACTTTAGGGTTTTCTTTATTTTAACCTAATAAGAGGTTATAAATACCTCCTTAGCTATTGTAGTCGTAGTATAGAATGATTTAGAGGTTCAAAACCCCTTTTTTGGTTTTGTGATGAAACCATGGTGTGGACAATTGAGGTTGAGGAGTCCATCTCTTGTTGCATCGGGGAATTGAGTAGAAGGTTGAGGAGTCCCTTCGATTCAATTCCCAAACTATGGCATTGACAAGTTAGGTTAAGGAGTCCCTTTCTTGTTGCGTCAAGAAAAATAAGGTAGAAAGTAGAGTGATTCTCTTTGTACTCAATTTCAATCTATCCTTTTTGTTTCTATTTCAAGTATAATTTATCTTTTTTTATTCAATTTCAATTCTTGTCTTGTTTATCCTATTGTTTCTTTATCAGTGTATCCACCCTGGATGTATACATATAAACACTTTTTAGGAATTAGGATTTGCCTCACATCATAGATTCAATGATTCAAAGCTTCAATCCATATCCTATAGCCATGCAAGAGAAACCCAGTCATCCTCACTCAAAGTCTTCTTTTTCTCGGCTTCTTCACAAAAAAACCTCATAGCTCCCGTCATCGTTGTTGCTGAGCCCATCGCCGCCTACTCTTTCACAGCTCTCATCTTCCTTCACAGCTCTGTCGCCATCACTGCTTATCCTGTTATCGTCGTTGTTGAGCCCGTCGTCACCTTTCTCCTATCGAATCCCTTTTCTCTAGGTAAATTCCCCCCTCTCTCTCTCCCCCTCTCATTGTAAGTCTATTAAATTCTTCTCTTCTTCTTCCACAGACTCATCACTTAGTCATTGTCGCTATGAGTCCGAGCATTGCCGTTGCAGTTTCAGCTGAGTCTGTCATCGAATAAAAGAAATTTTTTATTCAAGTTGGACCAGTTGAAAATAAGCACGCATGAGATCATTTTTGCATGTAATTTCTAAATTTTCTCATCCAAATTTGATCTATGTGGTTGAGTATTTTAGTATTGCGATCATCGTGGTTTCGTTGCAACACTAATGTGATAAAAGTTGCGGTAATTTCATAACTAATATATGAGATAGATTAGATTATTAAAGTAATCAGAGAAATAACATTCAAATGTGCACATAAAATTTATAAGCTCAGAAAAATATATATGTATAGCCCAAGTGAAAGATTGTTAGAAAATTATTATTTTTTAATATATTTATGGACAATATATATTAATTATAATCGTAAATTAAGTAATTTCACATTAAATGACATATATAACGGTGATCTCATTTATTGTCATAAATGTTGAATTAAATAACTCATTATTACTTTTAATTTGGATAAATGAGATTAAAACCATAGATACTATTTTATTTGAGTTTTAGGGTTTAATGAGTGTCATACTCAAATATAAATAATGACTTCAGAATTTTGGTCTTTAACACATCAAACTCGTCTCTGTAGCTCTTTTCTCATAGTGGAGTTGTGATTCAGCCCTATCAGAAATACAGAAAGTTTTGGTTAACGAAGATAAAAGAACCACAAAAAGTCAAATTCTCTGATCTCAATCATGCTCTCAAATGAAGGGACGCTTCCGTTCTCTCAGTTATATTTTTTAATGATTTAACATGAATAATGTTGAGGTTGAGAAATCCTAAAATAATGTTCATATAAAATAGAATTTTTATTCAATCAAATGATGATAAATAATTTTATTGAATTAAATTATATTAATATGATCATTGGATGATAAAGAATGCAAGAAAAATAAATAAATAATATTTTAAGAGTATAAAAATATTAAATTATCATTTTAATTTACTTTTTTAATCAACGACAAAAAATATCTTGAATTAATTAAATTTTTACAAAAATTATATACCTAAAATTATTTCATTTTTTTTTAAATCTTTTGAACAGACAATGGTTCAATGAGAAGTTGACTATTAAGAATTGAATATAATATTTTTAAATTCATATTTTCAATAAAAAAATGTACTTAGTTCTATCCACCCTAAATAATTCTATATTCACTATTACTTATTTATCTAAATAATTCTAACATTGATAGAATATTATTTTTAGATGCAAAAAATTTAAAATGTATTTATTCTATTTCAAAAATCAATGTTCATATTTAACTTAGAATTTCAACAAATATGACAAAAAATATTAAATTTTTCAGTTAAAAAAGTAAAATATCTATAAATATATTTTTGTGCTTTAGCTTTAGATTTTTTTAAAAAAAATTGGCAAGTTAATGGAATCAAATCATATTTCTATAATATATATAAGAATGTATATTACACATAAATAAAAAATGTTAGGTGTAATAATAAGAATAAATACATAAATTAAAGTAAAATTTAGAAAAATAAGAATCAATAAAATATTAAAAAAAATAAATATAAATAGAAGAGAAACAAAATTATTAGATGGAAGAGAAATAATTTAATAAATTTTATGTATAAAAGAGGAATAAACGAAGATATAAAGTACCTTATTTAATTTAGCAAGATTTATGAGAATAAATACATAGAATAAGAGAATAAAAATAATAATAAAAAAAACTAAATATCTAGATTAATATCAAAATAAAAAATAATAAAATAATGATAATCTATCATAATCTTAGTTTTTAATATAATTAATTAATAACAATATAATTAGTCTATTATAATCTTAATCTAATCTTTTAATATAATTAATTCTAATTAAGTAATCAAATAAATTGAATATAAATATGTCTAATCTAATCGTATAAAGAAATGCTAAATTTTCTACAATTAGACATATTACATATAAATTGAGGGATAAAACGTCACTTTAAAATGAGATTATTATTATTATTAATGACATATAAATATTAAAATTGTATTAATACATTAATTAAAATACATTATTAAAATAAAAAAGTGACAAGAATTAAAATAACTAAAATTTATTAACTTTAATTAGTTAAATTAGCATAAAATAAGAAAGAGATGATTAATCAGATTAAATAAATTAAAAAATATTACTGAGCAAAGCAAATATCACAATAATTATATTACTAATTTAAAAAAGGGTTAAATATGGTTTTAGTCCCAAAAGTTTTACGCCAGAATCGAAACCGTTCCTCTTCTAATTTTCGATTTAGAATCGTCCTTAACGTTTTTTTTTCGTATTAAAATCGTCATTTTAATAAAGAATAAAAATGAATGGGATATAATAAAGAATACTTTTAGTAGTATAAATAATTAAATTAAATTATCATATACAATTTTTACTTTTTATCTTATTATAATTTAAGTTAACATTAATGGTAAAAAACTAACTTTAAATAGCCCCAATTTATATTTTACAACATAATTAAAGCATCATTCATATTTTTTTAATTTTGTGATTAATCAACATTTTTTAAATTTTTTGGTTATGCCTTCTGTATTTTATGATTGATAAATTTTCTCTACAAAACACAAGTTTGTGGTGAATTATTACAATCATAATTAATTAAAAAATCAAGAAAAAATTATAAAAAAATCAAATAAAAGATAAAAAATAGAGTAAAAATTTATTTTGAAACTAAAAATTTGTCAATTGTGCTAGAAATTCTAAAAATTTGTATCTTATTATATAATCAATTTTGTTATTCACTTCAACTTTCCTTTGTATCTAAAAAAGTATATAATATCATATTTATTTTAAAAAAGATGAAACTCTTCATATACACGATATAATGTATAATTTAAGAACAATAAGATAAAAATATCTATAATTTTATAATATTATTTGAAATTAACAAAAGTTTATGAAAATCCTCCTCAAGAATATCTAAAAATTTATAATAATATCTAGAATTATTATAAAAGTATGAAAAGTACGGTGATTTCATCATAAGAAAATCAACGTATCATTCTCAAGAAGGATACTATGCCTCTAATACCATTTTAGAAAGGAGAGAGGAAGCAATAAGAAAAATGTTTGTGAGTATTCAAGTTGTGTAGAATGATACAATATAGAAGTGTATTTATAGGTGATAAGAGAATCGAAATAATAAAGACGTAATATCCTATAATAAATATTCAAATATGTTAAATAATGCTAATTAATTTAATTGATCCTAATTATATTCTAACAATTATATTCAATTAATTGATATACATAATATTAAATTATGTGATACTTAAATATCTAATCAAATTAATTAATTGATATAATTAAACCATCGTAATGAATTGTATTTAATGAATTAAAAAAAATAAATTAGAAAACACTCTTAGAAGTATGTCACGGTAACTTTATCATTAAGTATAAAAACTCAATTTTTATATAATAAAATAGATAGATGTGTGTAATAGTAACAACAGTTAGATTAATGAAGATGATAATTATTTTACATTTTAATTGAAAGATCTTGGATCTAAGTTTTAGAAATAGTAAAAAATCCCGTCTAATTCCCATTATATATATATATATATATATATATATATATATATATATATATATATATATATATATATATATATATATATATATATATATGTGGAGGGTAAGAAAATATCTGCACACAAATTTTTTATTATTTAAAGCTGCATATTTTATTTGCTTATATTATGTGTATACCTTATGATGATCGTATTTGAAGATTGATCAAGAGAATTTATAATTTAAAATTTAGGTTTTGTTTGATTTTTGTTCCAGGATGATAGACACAAGAACAATATTGAAAGCTAGAAAATAAATCTCTCTCTTCTGTTTTTTGTTATAATGAATAGATTTTAAAAAGTGCGCAAGTCTCATGTTTAATTTAAACGACAAAAGAAATGACTAAAATAAATTCTTTCTGACTAAAAAAAAAAAAAAATTCTAAGTTTCTAACATCCTAATTGTTTGTCATCACAATCCTAATTTATAAAAAAATATTTGCTCAATTTAAAAAAAAAAAAAAAACCTTAGTCATCCATAGAGGTGCATATCTATTTACTAGATTCTATAAATTGCAAAATACATCATAATTTATTACTTTGTTAACGAAATAAACATTACCCAGTGTCACATAAGAGTAAATTATTACATGTCGAAAGTCTTGAACGAGAAGTAATGATCATCTATGCAGAATATTATACGACTTAATAGGAATGCACTTCACTCCTGTTATAAAAAAGACCAGAAGGACTACCATTTGGAAGTAATGCTAATCTCACAACATTAGCAGCACCTTCTTCCACCGTATAAAAGCCAGTATTTGCAGTGATATCAGTCTTAATATAACCAGGACAAAGACAATTGATGCAAAAAGTAGGAAACATTTTGGCAAGAATTCTTGTATAGGCATTCATAGCAGCTTTGGACAGAGTGTAGGCACCAAAAGCCGTAGGCCAGCCTTTGTCTTTTAATGACCCTTCTTTGAAATCTTTCATAAACTCCTTTAACACCACATCGACTCTCTCTTCAGTAAGGTTTTCGGCATCACTTAACACCCCTTTGCCCCATTTGTTTGATATACGCTGTGTTTAAAATAAATAAGTATTTTTATGGTCATTATTTGTAAAAAAAAAAAAATTAATTTAGTGAAATATTTTTTTACTACTATTAATTGTAAAAATGGTTGTTTACTGTTTTTTTATAGTCACTTGTCAATCAAAAAATAAAATTTCTCTAAGACATATTTCTTGCAGTTAAATAATTGTCAAAACCCATTTTTAATAACAATTCTATTCTTCACCAAAAAAAATTTCTCTTAATAAATTCTAATATACCTTACCTCTAATATTCCCAAGGAAGATGACACGTTCACAATTGTTGGTGAATCAGATAACTGGAGGAGGGGAAGAAGAGATTCAGTCGTTCTTTTAGAACCGTAATAATTTATTTGCAAACATTCTTCGCCTAATTCATATGTTTCAATCCTTGCTTTTTCTAGTTCTTCTTCAGATAAATCCTGAAGATTAAGAACAGGTCAATCATAATTAGTAAGCATTATATATTAGAAGATAAAATATTTATCCCTGCCTAGAGATGCTTACCTGGGGTCTCCCTATTACTGAAGGGATTAAATCGTTGTCTGTAATTACAAGTCCATTAATCCCTGCATTGTTAACCTACAAAATGCAACACTTGCAAGTCATCGTCAAAATGAGAACCTTGAGAAGTAATCCAATATAATTAGTATATTAATTAAGGGAATGACCTAAGTTTACCAATATACAGTTGAATATTCCTTTTTTTCCCCCAAGTTACACCACAATAAAGAGCTATCAAATTTATTTCCCCATTTTACCCAAAACAATAACATTATTCGTATGCCAAACACTCTTAATTAATATTGTATTTGGATTATGTTTTAATTTAGGTTTATTTATTCTGTTAGTCTTTTTTTGTTAAATTTACAATTAAGTTTTTCTGTTAGTCAAAAATATTAAAATTAATAAAATAATTTTTCAAAAAATATATGCTATATTCTTAATTTTAAAATTTTTAATTTGTAGAGAAATATTCAGTTAATTTTAATATTTTTTATAATAAAAAGAATCTGATTATAAAATTAAAAATAATGTATGAATCCAATTGACAAAAAAAATGTAGAGACCTAATTAAAAATTTGACAAAATTATAAAACTAACGTAATTCAACTTTTAATTAAAAAAAACGCGTGTTGGTTATTAAGAAAATACTGATGATATTTACTATAAGTGGTGAAAGGTAGGGTAGCGAAATTGTTACCAGAATATCAAGTTTGCCAAATTTGGATTTGATGAAATGTGCAAGAGAAGCAACACTTGCAGGATCAGCAACATCAAGCTGGTGAAAGAACACAAAATCAGAGAGATCTTTGAGGGTTTCCAAAGCATGAAGGCCTCTCTTCTCATCTCTTGAAGTCAACACAACCTTCACTCCATTTGAAGCCAATTGCCTTACTATTTCTATTCCAATTCCTTTATTTGCTCCAGTCACAACTGCATACCTGCTTATCAACTCAAATCACAATCTACCTTTCAGTATTTTTTTTTATTCTTAGAATTTTATAAAAAATAAAAACTGAAAAAAAAATAAAAATAAGTATTTATTTAATTTGTAAAAATATTTTATATTCTCATTTAATTTCTGTATTTTGTTTTTTAATATTTTTTTAAGATTGTGAAAATAAAAGTCCTAAAAGTAATATATTTAAAATAAAACAAATAAAAAAAATCTATAACTCTTATTTTCTACCTATAATTCTTATTCTATTTTCTCTTTTTATTTTTTTGATTATAGAAATATATTAGTATTTTTGTCCATAAACTATCACAGGTGTATTTTCACTAAATTAATTGTAATAGAATATAATGAAAAATATAAAATACTTAATTGCAATATAAAAAACAACACATAGTTGTAATAACAAAAAAAAGGGTGTTATTCTATGTTTGAGAAATTTTTTTAAATATAATATTTGTTGTTATTCAAGTTCATCAGTCAATATAGGTGTTTGTAGGTATAAATAAAATACTTATAACTAATTTTTTATTTTTGTAATTTTTTCTTGAGTTCTCACCAATAGCAATAATTTTTTTTTTTTTAAGTTTTTATCAGTCATAATCAGTTATCACTTTCTTTTTTTTCTTTTAAATTTTTCATATTCATTTCATCAACTTAGAATCATTAGACATAGTACTTTCTATATTTATCTTTGTCTTAATTTAATTTTTTTACAATAGTCTTTAATAGAATCTATTCTTTTTTTTCCTAATAATAATTGTACAATAAATTGCAATATCAAATACTAAAAGAAAATATAATAAAATGCAAAATAATTCATCAAACCTGTAATATGCAAAAAAATAATACCAAAAAAAACAAAATAGATTTATAATACAAAACAATTCATCAAACATGTAATATGCAAGAAAAAAAAATAATTCACTGCAATAAGAAGCTAAACCTAGCAAGTTTAAAGGGAAAAAAAAAAGCGAAAAGCATTGTAATCTAATTGTAATTAGGAGATACTACCTAGCAATTTTTTGTTGCAAAATAGTTAAAGGATAATGGATAATGGATAAAATAAGAAACATAAAGCAATCATATATACCTATACCTTTATATATATAAACTATGTTATTGAAAGTTTGAAGAAGGTGGTGTACTTCACCTTTGTGGAGCTTCTTCCATCTTCAGTTTGAAACTGAACAAGGCTTATATTATTAGCTTAACTTCTCTTTAGAATGAATGAAAAAATGATATTTTAATATTGAGCCATTTTTCAATGATAATTTCTCATAAAGCTAGCTGAGTTTATTTTTTTTAGTGTGTGTATATATAGACTTTGGAGATTAATCTCGTCCATCTTATAAAACTTTAAATAATATAAAATATATAGCAGATATTTATAAACAGACGGGCCACATTCTATGGCTCATTTTTTTCCAAATGGAAAAAAAGGCATGGTGTAACACCATGAAATAAACGTTTGGTAAAAGAAGAATGTTAGGAACCAAAAGGGTATTAGTAAAAATTCAGCTAAATATCTTTGGGTGAATTCAAAATCTCTACGAGTTAATATATATGGATGTTTCTTCTGCTAAGTATCAGAATATTTCTTTTTCATACTAAATGGATGTTCTTTTATATATTTTTCGAAATTTTTTGTATCATAAATGTGAATGTCTCTATTTCTTTAAGAATTTCATATTTTTTTTTAAATTTTATAGATATTTAATTATTTTTGCTAAAATATAATTGGATATTTCTTTTGTTAAGTATTAGGATGTTTTTTTTTTCATATTAAATGAATGTTTTTTTTTTATATTTCTGTAATTATTCAAGAACTCATTTTGGCTAAAATCAAGTGTGTAGTTTGCAGTCTCTATAATCATCAAAACAGCACCTAATATCCCAAAACGCAGAGAGCAAACGAAGTAACATAAATATCCACTAAACTATAGGAGAACGAAATGCGCATTCCCCATCGTCATCAAGAAGATCTGAAGAATATCACTCCAGGACGCATTCTTTTGCTATAACACATGCAATGTTTCTTCAACTTGCGTTTGACATCATACTAACATTTCTATGCTTCTCGGAATCTACACAAATCACAATCTCACCGAAGTGTGATTTCATGTGTGGAGAATTTGAGATCCCTTACCCGTTTGGAATGAATGAGCCCGCGTGCTATGCGAGTAAGTGGTTTGAAATAGAATGTTTGAACACATCCATGAACAACGTTCCCACTCTCATCCCTTACCTGAAAGCCACAGACTTGGAAGTGAGATCCATCGATGTGTTGCGCAGCACGGTTACGGTGGGGAGGCGGAGAGGGTCTGACGGTGAGAGAGAGGTCTGTGTGTGTGTAATTGTTGGAGGTAGGTAGGTTAATGTGAGAGAGAAGAGGAAGATTTTTATAGGTTTTAATTAGGTTTACCTAATCAATTTTAAATTTTTTAAAATTTGAATTTAAAAAATTTAAAATTAATTAATTATTAATATAAATTAATGTGGTTTTGTTTAGTTTTTGGCTGGTAACCTCTTAGTTCCATATACTTTTACTTGGTAAAAATATTCACTGCTATGGTGTCAGATATAAATTGTAACCTGCGTTTTGAGTTTGTAAAATTTTTTTTGTTTTTGAAATTCACTAAAAGCTAGCTGCGTTTTGAGTTTTTTTTTTATTTTGTTTATAGCCAAATGTAGATTGCATTTTTGGGAAGACTTTTTTAAATTTTTTTTCGAAGCCCACAAATATAGGTTGTGTTTTGAGGGAGTCAGAAAGCCTTTTTTGAAGGCAACAAAATGCAAGTTGTGTTTTAGGAGTGGCAGAAGGCTTTTCTTGAATGGCTCAAAATGCAGGTTGCGTTTTGCATTGATAACAATATTTTAATCGAGAGCCTTGCCTATAAATACGTTTCACAGCTTCATCCTTCCGCACCTCTCCTCTTACTCTTTCTTGTATATAGTTTAGAGTTGTGAGTTTTTTTGACAATTAGTTGTGCCAAAAAAGTCGGGTTAGGTGAGGTTGTGGTTATGGAAGGTATTGTAAATTTGCGAGTGTATTATAACGGTAAGATTATACGAAACACACACGAAGAAGTGACTTTTGTTTGTGAATGTCCGTTATCGTTTGCTATTTCATGCACCATGAGTTTTGTAGAGTTGCAAAATGGTCTTTGTGATAACATACAAAGTCACATTTCGAAAAGGGTGAGCAATATTTTATACAGAAATTATGTACCAATATTTGGTGGGTTGATACAGTTTCAAATAATGTCCATCACTGACACGCAAGTATGCAACATATGTTCTGTATTTATCAACAAACTCGTTTTCACATGTCGATGATAGAGCTGTACGTTGAGTTTGAATAGCGTACGGGGATGGATGCGGTTGGCGAGGATGTCAACGTTGATGAACTCGGGGATACAGATTGGGAAAAAGATAACAACGACAGTGAAGAGGAGTTTGAAGCTAACTATAAAGTCGATGACGAAAACAATGACAGAGACTTGGCAGGCAATCTGGCGGTACAAAATGAGGCGGATGCGATTGTAAGTCAGCACCCCTTGGCATTCCGTCTTTTATGCGGACTCTGGATCTCGAAACTATGCATGCCCCAGAATTTCCTGAGTATGCGAATATCGGTATGTTATCTTATGGTTATTAATTAAAGTTACCACTATCATTAATTTTATTTGCATTATACTAATAGTGGTTCATTCGTCGTAGGTGAAGGCAATGTTGCAGCAGAAGATGGAGAGTTTAGTGTCAGAATGGAATTTGGTTCCAGAGAGTTGGTGATATCTACAATCAAAAGTTACACTATCTCTAGAGGAGTTGATTACACTGTGTATGAGTTTGAGCCGCAGACATTCTATGCGAAATGCAAGGATTATGGTGCAGGGTGTGTTTGGCTTATCCGAGCTAGTTTGATTCGAAAGAAGGGTTGTTGGAAGATTAGGAGATATAATGGTAAACACACGTGCACCATGGGGACGATTTCACAAGATCATGCCAAGTTGGACTCAGACACAATTGCAGATGCCATTAAGCCGTTGATTGAAGCAGATCCGTCGATAAATGTGAAGTCTATTATTGCAGAAATTTAGTCCAGGTTCAACTACACTGTAAGTTACCGCAAGGCTTGGTTGGCAAAGCAAAAAGCTGTCGCAAAGATTTTTGGTGATTGGGAAGTTTCTTACCAGACTCTGCCAGTATGGTTGAAAGCAATGACTGTGAAGATGCTAAGGTCTCGTGTTTAAATAAAAACACTCCCCGTTTACCGTGAGAGTGAGGAGGTTCAAGGTGTAAGAGTTCTCCATCGCATTTTTTGGAGCTTCTATCCGTGTATTGTTGCATTCAGACACTGCAAGCCACTGGTGCAGGTTGATGGCACACACCTATACAAAAAAATATAAAGGTACACTTCTAGCTGCGGTAGCACAAGATGATAACCAAAGCATTGTGCCCATTGCATTTGCGATAGTCGAGGGTGAGACAGCAGACGCGTGGGAGTTTTTTCTAACCAATTTGCAGAGATATGTTGTTACCATTGATGGCATGGGTATTATTTCTGACTGCCATAACTCCATCGACGTTGTAATAGCTCACACTAACAGTGCATGGTCACCACCAAGAGCGTGACACATGTACTGCATCAGGCACATCGGGTCCAACTTCTTAAGGAGGTTCAAGGCTCCGTATTTGCATAAACTCATGGTTAACACAGGTATGTCATTTTGCTGTTATGGTCCTATTCATAGTAAGTTTGCGGTATCTGCTTATGATTAAATGATTTGTTCAACAGGCTATTCTGGGATGGAACATGAGTACAACAAAAACTACCAGAGGCTAAAAGAGCGGGGTGAGGCATATACTCAATGGTGCGATGACATCGGTGTTCAGAGATGAGTGTTGGCATTTGACGGGGGTCATCATTGGGGACATATGACGAAAAACTTGGTAGAATGCATAAACTCTGTCCTGAAGGGTGCACGCAACCTTCCTGTGACTGCCATTGTTAGGCCTACTTTCTATCAACTGAACGAATTTTTTACTCGGAAAAGCACCGAGGCTCATGAGCGTGTCTGCAACAGATTCACGTATTTAGAATTTGCCACGAAGAAAGTTGAAGAAAGCTTTTGACGTGCGGGAAACATTGTGGTCAATCGATTCGACCGGCGCAATGAGATGTTTGAGGTTCGCGAAATGCAAGATGGTTCCATTTACACTGTTAACCTTACGCAACGACACTGCGCATGTGGCCATTTCCAGGTCGAGCGACTCCCATGTCGCCACGTTCTTGCATGTTGCACTAACCAGCGTCTTAATTGGCAAGTATATGTGCATGACGTTTCCAAGATGTCTGAAATTTGCAAGGTGTATAGAGGCGAGTTTGTCCAATGGGTGACCCATCTACGTGGGATAGATATGAAGGAGCGAAGGTGACCGCCAACTGGACATTGAGGCACGTGACAAAAGGAAGACCGAAGTCAACCCGCTACTTGAATGAGATGGATTCGCGGGATATGCGTGGTCCTCGCCGATGTACTATATGTGGACGGGAGGGACATAGCCGCAGCCGATGTCCTCAGCGCGCAGGTCCAAGCTCCGCTGGAGGTCATTAGTGGTTAAACTAGTATGTAAGATTTTTATGTTATTGCGCAGTTTATTTATGTATGCGTTAAACACTAAATAATAATTAAATATTTAGATTTAAAGTGCAACAGGATAATCTCAAATAGAGTTATACGAGAACAAAACTAAATACAGAATAAGAATACGAGAACAAACAGAATCATCTAAATATACAATATGAGATACAATACTGAATACAAGATATATCAATGAAAAAAAAGCTAAACTCAACAAGTACAAGATCAACTACAACATATTACTTCCTCGGCGCCTTTTTTGAATACAAGGATGGGGTGTATTTGTCCGGTGGCGCAGTCTATATCCGTAAATTATACGAATGACCTTGAGACACACCGGCATCCAAACCACTGCCAACATCAGGACCACCGACATTTGGCATGCTCGTGTAACACCCAAATTAGCCTAAGCTCTACCTCGCGTCGTAAAGCAAAGGTTAATCAGAGATTACGACAATTCTAAGCTCATACATATAATATATATAGAAAGAATTATTATAATCGAGAAGCCTGATGAAGGTTATAACTCAAAACAGGATTTCAAAAGCGTAAAACGTACTAGCGAAGCTACTAACTTAAAGCACAAGAAACAGAGGTGATATAACAAAAGATAAGTATATAATATCATAAAAAACTAGCCACGGCTCGCGGAGTTTAAGCCGGCTAGCTATATACAGACTAAAAGAGAATTAGACAGTAAAAACAGCTTATACAAATTTTGTTCTCTCAAATGAAAGCCTCAAAGTGAGAGACATATACAAAATAACCCAAAATGACTCAAAAGAAGTATCCGCATCCTCCGCTTTTGTCACCAACCAGACAACTCACCGAGGTATGAGAACCGGAGGTTCTCAATGTGGTAACAGTGCCCAGTGATGTAGGATATAAGACCTCGGGATGTCAAAGGCAATCCTAAGCTCCATATCCATCACAAGATTCAATCTTAAGGCATACTATAACAGATAAGCATAATTATATAAACCTTAGCATAAATAAACAGGGTATTCTATCTTAAGGGATTTCTATTCTAATCAAAAACTGCTGTCCCACAGCCTTCACCAACCGATCCTCCATGCGATCCCATCGCCACCGCCTTCCGAACCTCCTCAATCCCAGTAGAAAACACAGATAAAATACAATACAAGTAAAACACAAGTATTGAAATGTAAGGCAATTAATTCAAATAGCAATTAGGCATGTTATACAATTAGGAAAACCATTACAAATAGTCAAAGCATACAAATAGGTAGAAAGTGCACATGATGAATGCCTGCCCTATTGGTTGTGATATCACATTGTCGGTTCAACTTCCAACCCGACACATCTCCATGGAGATGTCACCTTTCGGAATCATTATTGGGAACCCCCGAGATATAGTGCTCGGATCACTGTCCAGGGCTTTGTGCCTGCACACTCTGATGATCCGAAGGGATGCGAGCGGGATACTCTTGCCACCGACCTCGCATCTAAGCGCAAGTGGGACAAACCACCTCTTTTACGCCGCCACCGCTACCTCGACAGGCGGAATCCAACTACACACCCCTGCCGGCGCATAGCGTCTCATAATCTCAATATAAAACAGTAGCTCAGTGGTTTTTTAGAAAACATTTTTCATGATATCAGTCATTCCTCATCACCCTTTCGAGTCCTCGACTCATCTCAACTACTGCCAATTCACACTTCCATTTCGAACTTAACAGTTCCTCATTTCTCATTTCATACATCAACCATTCATCACATACCATCAAACCATCCCCAGTACACTCGAAACCTAGGCCTCCATCTTCTAAGTTTTTCCAAAAATAATATCATTTAAAGCCATTAAATTCTTTTCCATGTTTTAAATATTCAAAACTAAGCCCAAGAGTCCTAAAATGGTATTATAGAAGCTTACAACCTTGTTGGAAAGGTAGAATAGTTGAAAACAAAAGAAAGTTTGAGAAACAGGGGCGTGTGCGGCCGCACAGGGGTGTGCGCGCGCACGCTCTGGAGAGTTTTAAAACGTGTGCGTACGCACAGGAGTGTGCATACGCACAGGTGTCAAAATTTACAAAGTATGTTCACTCGCACAGGGCGTGCTAGCGCCCCCAACAGACGACCCTTCCCGACTTGTGCGTGCGCACAGGGCTGTGCGTACGCACAGGTCGCAATTCTTCATTGGTGTGTGCGCATACAAGTTGTGCTAACGCTGCAAGCAGAACGCATTTCCCTGCCTGTGCGTCCGCACATATCAAGATTTTCGCAGGGTTGTGCGTCCGCACAAGGATGTGCGTGCGCATATATCAGAAATCCTAAAATTTTGCAACTTTGCAAAATTTCAGATTTTTAACACCAACTTTGAATGATCATAACTTCCTCTACAAAATTCCAAATTTCACAAACTTTATATTGATTTAAAGGGTTTTCAAAGATCTTTAATTCTAGATAAGTTTCATCAGATTTTGAAAACCGAGGCAAAAGTTATGATCAGACAAAGTTCACCAAAAACCAACGTTTATCCAATTTCACAATTCCCACCATTTCTTACCATACACATTCCAAACCATACCAAACCATTCCAAACTCCCTTTTTCATCACAATTTACCTTTTGTATCATATCACACCAATCATACCACAATTTCCTTCACATTTTATTATTCCCAACCTCAATTATCACATATACAACATATCCACCAATCATCATTATCTCACTACCAATTCTCATCATCAACTCAACCATGATTCCTATTCATAATTAACAATACTCATTCATCTAAATCCATTATATTTCAAATTCATCATTTAATCACAACAACACATCTATTCATTATACCTCATCAACACAAACAATCATCAACAACATACAATTTCCAAACCTATCCTATGGGTCACTATCCTAAGTGTCTATGAATATTATATACTCCATAGAGGAAACCGAAACCATACCTTGGTCAATTCCCTATATGCACCGAACCCAAAACGAGCACAAACAAGCTCTCAACTCCAAACCAAGCTTTCAATTCCACTTCAACAAGCATCCAATATGTTCTAATAGCTCCCAAACTCACAATAATCAAACTATATATGCATAAACCATCACAAATCAACCTAGGATTCCATTTAAACATAAAATCACAAGGGTTTAATGTCTCTTACCTTTTCCAACAGATTTGATAGCCAAAATTCACCTAAACATCCAAAATCATAAAAACTCATTTAACCCAAAGCCCTAAAAACCCGAAATTTTGGAGAGAAGAACTGAGAGGATTTCGTGGTTATCTTACTACTTTCTTGGGTGGGTTTTGTAGAGCTCTTCACAAGGAACGCGTAGCCGTAAACGGTGCGGCGATCGGAGCTCTGTAGCTCAACTGTGTGAGTGTGTTTGGGTTCATTAATGAACCCTTATATATGTTGGGCTTGGGCCCAACTTGGGCCCGGTCGAACCTGTTAGCGTTTTTTACCCGTTTAGCCCAACTTCGGGCCAAACCTTTAAAATTAACGCTCGATTTTCGACTTCTAATATTTTTCTAAGGTTTTCGACTGTTTTCACTTTTCCTCGCACAGTACCGGGCAGACTTGAACCGGTTCAACCGGTTCAACTGCCGGTTCACGGTTTTTCATAGTTTTTCGCAGAAAATACATTTTCTGACTCCGAAAGACCTACTGAGTCCAAAAATCATATCTAAATCCCCAAATTATCATCCTAACTTTCTGGACTTTAATTTGGGTATTTAAATAATTTTATTCGTGAAAATTTTGGTTTTTACATTCTCCCCTCCTTAAAAAGATTTTTGCCCTCGAAAATCCAATCCACGCGATGTACTAGATATATATTCTCCACGAAGCATCCTACTTTCAACGTTACCAACCTAACTAGTTGCCAAAGCATCTCATTCTCTAATTCCCAAGTATGCTTTTCAATTCCTGCTCACCTCCAAGCAACTTTGACCAACGAGACTTCTTTTCCTCGCAACTTCTTCATACTAGTGTCATCGATCCTCACCGGAGTTACTTGGAAAGTTAAGTTTTCCCTTAACTCAACCGACTCAGGCTCCAACATATGAGCTGCATTCGACGTGTACTTACAAAGCTGTAACACGTGGAATACGTCATGCAGGTTAGATAGATGAGGTGGCAAAGCAACTTGATACGCCATCGGCCCGAATCGCCTTAGAATCTCGAACGGTCCTATATACCTGAGATTCAACTTCTTGGTCTTAATTGCTCCTCCAATCCCAGTTGTCGGTGTAACTCTCAGAAATACATGTTCTTCCACTTCAAACTCTAACGGTTTCCTTCTCTTGTCCACATAACTCTTCTGTCGACTCTGAGCAGTTAGAATCCTTTCCCAAATCTTTTTAATCTTCTCAGTAGTCTCTGCTACCAAATCTGGACCCAATGCACTTGCTTCACCAGATTCATACCAACAAAGTTGAGACTGGTACTTCCGTCCATACAAGGCCTCATACGGAGCCATCCCAATGCTCGCATGAAAGCTATTGTTGTACGCAAACTCCACCAATGGCATGTAATGGTCCCAACTTTCGAGTTGATCCAGAACACATGCTCTCAGCATATCCTCCAACGTCTGAATAGTACTTTCCGACTGTCCATCAGTTTGCAGATGATATGCGGTACTGAGACATAGTTTCGTACCGAAAGCTCTTTGGAAAGCTACCCAAAACCTTGATGTGAATCGGGGATCACGGTCTGATACTATGTTCGACGGAACACCATGCAACATTACTATCTCCTTTATATACAACCTCACTAATTCCTCCATAGAACAGTTCACTCAGATAGGCAGAAAATGAGCGGATTTGGTAAAGCGATCCACGATCACCCAAACCGCATCAAATTCCGACCTAGTCCTCGATAAACCGGTCACAAAACCCATTGTAATTCCTTCCCACTTCCATTGAGGAATTTCAAGAGACTGTAGCATCTCCGATGGTTTCTGAGGCCCTACCTTTACCTTCTAACACGTCAAACACTTGGACACCGTTGAAGCTACATCACCTTTCATCCCAGGCCACCAGAACCTCTTCTTAAGTCTTAATACATCTTCGTACTTTCTGGATGAATAGAAAATCCGCTGTTGTGAGCCTCCGATAACAAGTCTTGCCTCAAACTCCCGACGTCCAGTATGCAAATTCTTCCCTTATATCTCCACAACCCTTTATCATCCTTGGTGAATTTTCCACGCCTCTTATCACCCACTGGTTGAAACAATTGCTAAAGCTTCTGTTCACCTTGCTGAGCCTTTTGAGTCTCTGTCTCAAACATATTTAAAATCTGCAACTGACACGAACAAGCTCTTCTGGTGATTTCACCAATTTTCAACTTAAGATCCACAAATTTATCCACTAACTCCTCCTTCTTGATTCTCGTCCAAGCTATTGTCAAGGACCTTCAACTAAATACGTCTACTACCACATTCCGGTGTTGCATCAACACGCAACCCAAACCCTTCAGAGAAGCATCACAGTACATTTCGAATAGTTCATGCGGTTCTAGCAAGATTAAAACAGGTACTGAAGTTAACTTCTGCTTCAAAGTCTGAAAACTCTCTCACCTTCCGCTGCGTCACTCTGATTATCGTCGTTAAGAATCCGAAGATTTTTCCTTAAACCAAATGCCGATTTTGTAGTATTTTTCAAAACCTTTAAAACAAGTTCAATCTAAATGAGTCCATTGTTAAAACCTTATTAAAAGAGTCAAAAACATTTTATTTGTAAATGAATCATCTTAAAGCATGATTTTCCTAAATTCATTGAAACCCTTAAATCAAAACCTTTCCATTTGAATCCCTTTTGGATAAGTTAAATTTTGCAAACCAAAATCGCAAGTTAACAAAATTTTAGGACTCACCTTCCTTTTTAAATCGTATCATTTGATCGAAAGTTCCAATCCTAGTTTCAAAATCAAATTATTTAAACCAAAGCTCCAAACCAGACTTGAAAATTATTTTAAACCATAAAATTGCAAAAATCATAGTTTAAAAACCGCAAAGGCGTCAGTCGGTATTTCCGTTGCCACTAGTGCTGAACCGCACCCATCACCCATACAGGGAACCGATAAGACTTCCAGTCATACCTGGTAACCATTCCGGCACGTCCACTCTGATCGTTCGTCATCACAAGTCCGAAATCCTCGGCTACCGCCACTAAAATCTTCCTTTCCCATAATTTACTCCCAACACGGCTCTAAGCCCTTGTAATCCTAACGGCGACTTTACAGAGATAGAACTAGGTTATCCTCAAATCCAAGCAATATGATACTCAAAGCATACACTTACCTCTCGTCGAAAGGTTCAACCCCGTCGTATCATGTGCATCCACAGTACACACACGGTCTGACTGTTGATTTTGACCTTCATCTCAGTTCCTCCCGCAGCGACAATACTTAGATATATGTACAGGTTTCCCACAAGCATAGCATCGACCATTTCCTTTTGCCTGATGAAACTGGGCTTTATTGTCCTTTCTGAGGTTCCTTGACCTTGTAGATGCTGAGGAGTATGTCCATCTTTCTTGAAGTTTTGTCCCCTTGGTTCGAGGTAATCATCGCGTTCCCTACTAGAGTTTCCTCCATGAGTGTCCCTTAACGAGGCTACCGTCCTTGCATATTCTTCGACAACCCTCGCCTTGTCCACCAATTCAGAGAATCTCCTAATCTTCAATGGAGCCATGACACGTCTGATATCTTCCCTCAGTCCTACTTCGTATTTAACGCATTTCCAGCCTTCATAGGACTCAGGGGCACCCTTACTTATTCTCGAGAACTTACAAAGTTCCTCAAACTTACTAGTGTATTCAGCTATAGTCATGGACCCTTGCTTCAGCTGTAAGAACTCCAACTCTCTGGCCTCCTTTATTGACTCAAAAAAGTACTTCTTGTAGAAAGCTTCCCCGAATAACGCCCAAGTAATGCTCACGTTCTGTTGGTGTAGTAGTCAGCGCTCTCCTCGCCACCATTACTGAGCTTCTCCCACTAGTTGGTAAGCCGCATGCTCTACGAACTGGTCATACGGTACATGTTGAGTTAGCAATGCACGCTCCACGGCTTGGAACCAGTTGTTTGCTTTAGTATGGTTTGTCGAACCAGTGAAAACCGGTGGTTCAGCTTTTTGAAAAGCAGCTAGAGTTCTCGGAACACCTCTCAAGTTGCCCTCAGCACCCTCTCCATTTTTGTTTCCGCTTCCAGCCGATTGAGCTAACCTCTACACAGCTTGCAGAGTCGCAGCAGCATTCGCTTCCATGGTGTTCGCCAGATTCGTCATCGCCGCCATGAACTCGGCATGGTTATTAGCTGGCTGCTCATTCCTACTTTCTCGTGTACGTGCTCGACCTCGTCCGTGAGTGACCATTGGATTTCCTATCTACACCAAATAGTCGATATCAAGGTGATCAGTCTGAATATCAAAAGCTTAGTGTTTCAATTATCCCCAAACAGGTACTCACAAACAAGCATGCCATGAAATATCAAGTAGATAATCTAAATAGCATGAAAGAAAATGACCCAGAGTATGCAATGAAGCACAATCGGTCCATTTCTCAGGCTCACGAGGACGAACCGCTCTGATACCACTAAATGTAACACCCTAATTAGCCTAAGCTCTACCTCGCATCGTAAAGCAAAGGTTAATCAGAGATTACGATAGTTCTAAGCTCATACAAATAATATATATAGAAAGAATTATTATAATCGAGAAGCCTGATGAAGGTTATAGCTCAAAACAGGATTTCAAAAGCGCAAAACGTACTAGCGAAGCTACTAACTTAAAGCATAAGAAAAAGAGGTGATATAATAAAAGATAAGTATATAATATCAAAAGAAACTAGCCATGGCTCGCGGAGTTTAAGCCAGCTAGCTATATACAGACTAAAAGAGAATCAGACAGTAAAAACAACTTATACAAATTTTGTTCTCTCAAATGCAAGCCTCTAGGCAAAACAAAATACAAAAGTGAGAGACATATACAAATTAACCCAAAATGACTCAAAAGAAGTATCCGGATCCTCCACTTCTGTCACCAACCAGACAATTCACCGAGGTGGGTTGCGACCTGCATCTGAAAAACACAACAAAGATATGGTATAAGAACCGGAGGTTCTCAGTATGGTAACAGTGCCCAGTGATGTAGGATATAAGACCCCGGGACGCCAAAGGCAATCCTAAGCTCCATATCCATCACAAGATTCAATCTTAAGGCATACTATAACAGATAAGCGTAATTATATAAACCTTAGCATAAATAAATAGGGTATTCTATCTTAAGGGATTTCTATTCTAATCAAACACTGCTGTCCCACAGCCTTCACCAACTGATCCTCCATGCGATCCCATCGCCACCGCCTTTCAAACCTCCTCAATCCCAGTAGAAAACACAGATAATATACAATACAAGTAAAACACAAGTATTGGCATGTAAGGCAATTAATTTAAATAGCAATTAGGCATGTTATACAATTAGGCAAACCATTACAAGTAGTAAAAACATACAAACAGGTAGAAAGTGCACATGATGAATGCTTGCCCTATTGGCTGTGATATCACATTGTCGGTTCAACTGCTAACCCGACACATCTCCATAGATATGTCGCCCTTCGGAATCATTATTGGAAAACCTCGAGATATAGTACTCGGATCACTGTCCAGGGTTTTGTGCCTGCACACTCTGATGATCCGAAGGGATGCGAGCGGGATACAAAATTTTTCAAAGTCTATTCACTCGCACAGGGCGTGCTAGCGCCCCCAACAGATGACCCTTCCCGACTTGTGCGTGCGCACAGGGCTGTGCGTACGCACAGGTCGCAATTCTTTATTAGTGTGTGCGCGCACAAAATGTGCTAACGCTGCAAGCAGAACGCATTTTCCTGCCTGTGCGTGCGCACAGGTCTGTGCGTCTGCACGGATCAAGATTTTTGCAGGGTTGTGCATCCGCACAAGGATGTGCGTGCGCACATATCAGAAATCCTAAAATTCTGCAACTTTGCAGAATTTCATATTTTTACCACCAATTTTGAATGATCATAACTTCCTCTACAAAATTCTAAATTTCACAAACTTTATATCAATTTAAAGGGTTTTCAAAGATCTTTAATTCTAGATAAGTTTCATCAGATTTTGAAAACTGAGACAAAAGTTATGATCAGACAAAGTTCACCAAAAACCAACGTTTGCCCAATTTCACAATTCCCACCATTTCTTACCATACACATTCCAAACCATACCAAACCATTCCAAACTCCTTTTTCCATCAAAATTTACCTTTTGTATCATATCACACCAATCATACCACAATTTCCTTCACATTTTATTATTCCCAACCTCAATTATCACATATACAACATATCCACCAATCATCATTATCTCACTACCAATTCTCATCATCAACTCAACCATGATTCCTATTCATAATTAACAATACTCATTCATCTAAATCCATTATATTTCAAATTCATCATTTAATCACAACAACACATCAATTCATTATACCTCATCAACACAAACAATCATCAACAACATACAATTTCTAAACCTATCCTATGGGTCACTATCCTAAGTGTCCATGAATATTATATACTCCATAGAGGAAACCGAAACCATACCTTGGTCGATTCCCTATATGCACCGAACCCAAAACGAGCACAAACAAGCTCTCAACTCCAAACCAAGCTTTCAATTCCACTTCAACAAGCACCAATATGTTCCAATAGCTCCCAAACTCATAATAATCAAACTATATATGCATAAACCATCACAAATCAACCTAGGGTTCCATTTAAACATAAAATCACAAGGGTTTAATGTCTCTTACCTTTTCCAATAGATTTGATAGCCAAAATCCAATGCTAAGCAAGGATTAGAACAAACCTAAACATCCAAAATCATAAAAACTCAATTAACCCAAAGCCCTAAAAACCCAAAATTTTGGAGAGAAGAACTGAGAAGATTTCATGGTTACCTTACTATTTTCTTGGATGGGTTTTGTAGATCTCTTCACAAGGAACGCGTAGCCATAAACGGTGCGGCAATCGGAGCTCTGTAGCTCAGTATATGAGCTTGGGAAGATTGAAGTGAATAGTAAAAATGGAGGTTCTCTCTTTCTCCTTCTCAGCTGTGTGAGTGTGTTTGTTTGTGTGTTAAGGGTGTTTCGGTTCATTAATGAACCCTTATATATGTTGGACTTGGGCCCAACTTGGGCCCGGTCCAACCCGTTAGCATTTTTAGCCCGTTTGTCCCAACTTCGGGCCAAACCTTTAAAATTAATGCCCGATTTTTTACTTCTAATATTTTTCTAAGGTTTTCGACTGTTTTCACTTTTCCTCGCACAGTACCGGGCAGACTTGAACTGGTTCAACTGGTTCAATTGCCGGTTTGCGATTTTTCACAGTTTTTCGCAGAAAATACATTTTCTGACTCCGAAAGACCTACTGAGTCCAAAAATCATATTTAAATCCCCAAATTCTCATCTTAAATTTCCAGAATTTAATTTGGGCATTTAAATGATTTTATTCGTAAAAATTTCGGTTCTTACAGCTCGCACCACTAGTGTCGTACACACCGAAATCACTCATCTCTGGAGCACTCGCTCCACCATAATCATACCAGTGCTGAAGGTCATGTCCCAAAAATAACTCTTTCTGCTGCGGGTCTTCATTCAATTCGAGCAACTGGTACGCAGTGGAAGGACCAGGATGATCTACATGATCCGACGATCGATCCATGTCGAAGTCACTGGCATGACCTGATGTGGCGTAACGACCAGCAGACTGCTGAGAAGGAGCATGCCCTTCCTGCTTTGGCGTCGAAAATAGATAAGCAGTGTCTCTCAAGACCTGAGACAAGCTGAGGGTGTCAGATCCACCCAACGGACTAAACTGACCATCAACTGGAATTATCATTTGTGGTATGTAGAGCTCAACTGCCTGATGTGTTTATGGTTCTGGTATGTATGGTGCTTGCTGCTCATATGCCAGCCACTGCTGTTGTTGCTCATACACCAAAAACTGTTGTTGTTAGCCGTAGGCCGGTGCCTGAAACTGCTAGACATATGCCGGCATCTGATACTGGTGCTCATATGCCGGGACCTGAAAGTGGTGCTCATATGCTGGAACCTTGTTAACAATTAATTACAATTAATAGTAATTAATCATAATTGATAAACCTAAATAATAATAATTAATAATAATTAAATACGATAAAAATTAATATTAATACCTGAAACTGCTGTTCATGAGGGGGAACTTGCTGCTGAGGTCCAGCTAGTTCTTCCTGATGTTCCTGTGGTTCATTCGCACAAGCCTCTTCACCTGCAACTCTATTTGATAGTCGTAGGTGTTCCCCGTACTGCTATGTGTACCACACGCAGTACACCGGGAGAGGATGAAAGTCGCCAATCTGCTCCCCTAATTGCAGTGTGTTATAGCGGCCAGATATCCACATGTTAACCCATTGTTTGTTCCTCTCTCTCCAGTCATGGTTTTGTGCACCTGTCAACCGCCTGCAATGATCACGACCAAGGTCGAATGCCGGATTTGGTGCAAGTTGTTGCAACCCGAACTGTCGTTTAACTCAGTCTATCGGGTGCCACTCTATACACTCGAATGACACTAACGGCGACTTCGTGGAGCACATAAACAAATGTACAACGAGGTCATCCGGAACCATCACTCCCATATACGGCTGCCATATAAACAGCACATTAGTAATCACGAGGCCGATTAGATAAATTATTATTCTAAATAAAAACCTTGGACATAAATGGTTAAAACTTACATGGTTGACTCCCATGTCATCGAGTCCGCGCCTAAAATGCGCAGTAGGCTTCCGTATATATCTTATATGTCGGTGCCAATGACTCTACCTAAACAAAAATAGAATGATTGCAATAAGAACAATAATAATAATAATAATAATATAATAACAATAGTAAAAAATAATACCGTCGCGCAAGTGGAATACCAACATCACCGAGCTGATTGCGGGGAATAGGCTTTAGGATCGGCATACGCTCCCACGTCCAAACAAAAAGTAGTATGAGTAGCCCATCCATCTCTTTACAATTGTATTGTGATGCACGACACAACAATCTGTATAGATTTGCTAGACTGGCTGCCCCCCAACTGTATGTACCAATCTGGTCGAAATTCTGAAGTAGAGGCAGAAACTTCGAGTTCAATGAAGTGGTGGACTTATCCGGAAACACAACTATTCCAAGCACGCAGAAAATGTGAGCCCGGACGTACCGCTCAATGGACTCCTGCGTGTCACACGGTTCGGTATCTCTACACTGTTGGACCCATGCAAGATTCACCTTACCCAAGACGTGATCCTATGGACCTGGCTCCCGACCAAAACAAGCAATGCTGTTCTCCACCAGAAATTGGTGACTGCTGTCTATTCTACCCGTGACGGGCTCCCCATTAACCGGGAGGCCAAGTATATGTGTAACGTCTTTCAGCATCACTGTCACTTCGCCAACTAGAAGGTGAAACGTGTGAGTTTTCGGCCTCCATCGTTCCACCAATGTACTTAGCAGTGCAGAATGGCCTCTCATTTTGCCTACTCACGAAACGTGTTGAAACCCAGTAAATGCCAGTGACACTACAACTACTTCGTTTAAGGTATTTGGCGAATCTAGTTTTCCTGGACAACAAATTCTTGAGAGCCTGCAAAAAGAAAAATGATAATTATTAACAATAATAATAATAATAACCCTAATAATAACCATAACAACATTTTTAAAAACAATACTCTGTCAAAAATCTATTAATAATAACAGTTATTATTATATTTAAAAAAATAATAAGGACAACATAATGATAATTTATTAAACAGTATTATTATTATCTTAAAAAATAATAATAAATTATTAAAAATAATAAAAAATTATTAAATAGTATTATTTATTATTAGAAAATAATAACAATTTATTATTATTATCCTAAATAGTATTCTATTATTAAACAGTATTATTTATCATTAGAAAATATGAATAAATTATTAAAAAATAATAAAAATTTATTTAATAATAATAATAATAATAATAATAATAATAAAAATAATAAAATTACTAGTTAAAACACAAATACATAAAATACAAATAAATATATTTACTTATTGATCATAAAATTAAAAATAAAAAAACCTTAGCTATTGAGGATGATCCAAATATTCAATGATGTGTTCTCCAGGTTCAGTAAAATCACGCACCATTTTTTCTTCTTCCTTCGCTAAAACCCTAACCCTTCACCGTATTCTTCTTCCTCCATACTAACCCTCCCTTTCAACCCCCAACACAACCCTCGCCAATGTTTCACTCTTGCTTCTTCTTCACATAGACAAACACTTACCTGTGTTTGGGGTTTTAAAGACCGGATTCATCACCCATGTCAACACATGTCACATATGCAAGGATGGAGGCTGCCAATCGCAACCTGCGACTTGCCTTCTCCGCCTGCCAAACGCAAGCTGCATTTTGGGAACCCCAGGCTGGTCAAAGGCTACTCATGTCTGCATGCAGGGGGCCAAGGGACACGTTTCGAGACGTGGTTGCCCTTGCCTGCCAATCGCAGTCTGCGTTTTGCAGCAGGATGCAGATTTTTGGTATTCGCCCCCAGTAAAATGTTACCTACGTTTTGCAGGTGACTGAGCAACGCAGGTCCACATTTCTGGACAACACACCATGCACCCATATTCATGATTATCACCATTATTTTATCCATTACTAAATTAATTTTTAACATTCTATCTCCTTTTATTTATTTATTTATTTTTTATGGTGAATAGTGAACACGTGCAGAATTGGAAATCTTAGACATTCTTTCACAGAAATATTTGCTACCTTCTTTTGTTAGGAATACCATTAGGTAAGCAGGTCCGGTCAATTTCTGTCCATTTTTATTGAGCTGGATCCCAAAATTTATTATATCAAAAAACAATCATCTAATTATTTAAAGTAACTCTAATTCACCATAATTTAAGAATTATTGTTGATTTTTTATCAACTCCAATTTATACCATTTCACAGTTTATCTTTACCTTCCACCCACAACGGCGGTACCATCGAACGACGCCATTTTGTTGCTGCTGACAACACCGATTAGCGCCACCGCTGCTTTTGTTCGTGAGCAAATGCGCATCTTCAAAACTTAGCTTAGCGCCGTTGCTGCTTCCGACTCAGGTCACCCTCGTCGTGCCAAGTCATCCTCTCTAGAAACCAATGAAGTTGCGCCACCATCTCCATTCGACCGTTCGACCGTGCCTTCCCCTGTTCTGTCACATCCAAAAAAGACATATTTACTAAAGACATATCCAAAAAAATTTTAAACAAAAGACACATCTATTAAAAACCCATCCAAACAAATTCTAAACAGAAGATACATCCATTAAAAACACATCCAAATAAGTTTTAAATAGAAGAAACATCCTATATAGTTCGGTATAGAAGAACACGCAAAGTAAACCAATCGGAATTAACATGTAAACTAAACCACTACGTACCTTGTGAACACGTTGATTATCGTCACCAGTCAAACATGCAATATTGATGGCTCCATCGACGAAGTAGGTTGGGATTCGGGGGCTGGGATGCAACCGGACTTGCGGGCGGGGCTTAGTGCAGGGATACGGGTGGAAGTGTGTGCGGGATTGATGGAAGCGTTGCACGCAACTATCCAGCAGACTGAGGAGGCCGTGGGTTGCGTTACAAAGGGCGTTGGGGGCGACATTCCAGGTGTACTGTAAACCCACAAAATTAGTAAATAATTAATTAATAAATTAATTATTATTTAAAGAAATTAGAAAATTAAAATTTATAGTTTAATGAGATAGAGCTAATTAAAATAAGAATTTTGACACTAATTTTAAAGAATTCGGCTCAAAATTGGGCCGAACCAGGCAAACCAAGCCTGTATTGGGATCAAGGCCCAACCTACTCCACCCACACTTAATGATTCAACACACTCTCTCTCCCTCCATTAGCATTTAATGCTGAAAATTTGAAGAGAGGAAGGGAGGCACAAAACATTATTCACTCCTCTCTTCCGGTAACCATAACTCGAGCTACAAAGCTCCAATCGCCACACCGTTTACGGCCACGCGATCACCATGAAGAGCTCTACAAAACCTACAACAAACTGGTGAGAAAATCTTGATTTCCCTTTCAGCCCTTTCTTCCATAAATTCGAAAATTTAGTGTTTGGGATTTTGAGATTTTGATGTTTTGATGTGTTTAGGATCAATCTAACTTGAGGAGATTATTGGGTTGAAATATAAAGCGGTATTAACTTGAAAGTAAAGAAATATTTGAAGTAATAAATTGTAGTTGAGGAAGTGCAGGATTGTTGATGATATATGATTAATGACAGGATTAAGAATGATAAGGTTTGTAATTATGATGTGATTGGGCCTAATGGGTCGAATCGTACGAACCAGGCCCGTATTGGGCCCAAGACCGAACCCACTCCACCCACACTTAATGATTCAGTACACTCTCTCTCCCTCCATTAGTATTTCACGCTGGAAATTTGAAGAGAGGAAGGGAGGCACAAAAACACTATTCACTCGTCTCTTTCGGTGACCATAACTCAAGCTACAGAGCTCTGATCGCCGCACTGTTTGTAGCCATGCGATCATCATGAAGAGCTCTACAAAACTCACCCAACAAATTGGTGAGAAAACCTTGATTTCTCTCTCAGCCCTTCCTTCCATAAATTTGAAATTTTAGTGTTTAGGATTTTGAGATTTTGATATTTTGATGTGTTTAGGATCAATCTAACTTGAGGAGATTATTGGGTTGAAATATGAAGGGATATTAACTTGGAAGTAAAGAAATGTTTGAAGTAATAAATTGTAGTTGAGGAAGTGTAGGATTGATGATGATGTATGATTAATGACAGGATTAAGAATGATAAGGTTTGTAATTGTGATGTGACTAAAGTGAGAGATGAATGATGAGATTGGCATTGATTGAGTATGGCCGGAATGGCTGAGATGGCAAGGTCTGGGTGTGATCTGGCCTGTGAGTTAATTGAAACCTTTATCGGGTGGCTAGCGGAGGATGGAGGATTCTCTCTCTTGTCGTGATGTGAATATCTGGCAAGTTGAGGATGGAGAATTCCCTCTCTTGTCGTGATGTGAATATGGAGAAGGTGAAAAAGCACTCTTCTTCGTTTTGTTTCTTCCACATTTTTCTCTAATTGCAAGGTGAAAAGACACACTCCTTCGATGTGGAAAGGCACTCTCCTTCATGATACCTCTAGGAGAAGGTGGAAAGGCACTCTCCTTCGTTAAAGTTCCTCTTGGGAATGCACAACCTAGAGACCATATCCGGGTTAGCTGCCGGATGTATTGGGTTCTGCCGATTTAACTGACACGTGAGCTCACGGCCAGTAGGATAGACATAAATCATATGTATATGTTTAAATTTCTTGCTTGTGCTTTAATTGGGAATGTTTATGTGAATTTAATATGCCTAATTGTTATACGTGCTATCTACATTACTTGTATTCTAATTGTGTTTGCCATTGTCTGCTTGCTTGTCTGTGTGGTTACACCAGAGTTGGAGGTTTAGGGGGAAATAGATGATGGAAGATTGGGTTTGAGTTTGGGTTAAGTTAGGAACCTTAGATTACCACCCCTTATTTATGGTTTTTTGTTTTAAATATTTAAGCTTTACAATTCAAATGTCGAAGTTCTAGGATTGCCTCTGCCTTTTCCAAGACCTTATATTTTATGTATGCGGTACCATTGCCATGTTGAGAACCCCCGATTCTCATTCCATATGGATATTTGTATTTTTCATATGTAGGTCTTGAGGCACCTCACTAGGCGTCTGGAGTCTCTGTAGCGAATTGGATCTTTTGGGACACTATGTTTTGTACTGTTTATATATGACAATATGTATAGAACTCTCCTATAGACTTGTTTTACTTTTGTACCTCATAGAGGTTTATGGAGAAATAAGGTTTCTATTATGTATTTTTGGGTTAAGGATCTTTATATATATATATATATTCTCTGGCCAGCTTTAGCTTTGCAGGTTGAGTTCGGAGCTTGAATATTTGTCTCCTTGACTTTTTACTCTCCTTGTGTGTGTGTGTGTACCTAAGCTTTCTTCATACGCAAGTAAACTTTATTCCCGAACGTTGCACTTTTAATTTTACAATTTTGATTTAATTATTCCTTCAAAGCTTCCCATATATTACATTCTTTCGATTATTATACGTATATATATTAGAGGTCATAATACCCCACCACCTCTCTTTTACGACTTAAGCGTAAATCTCTATGTGGTAGGATGTTACATTATGGTATCAGAGCAGTTCGTTCTTGTAGAGTCTGAGGGACTGACTGACTATGTTTCTGTGTATTCACTGTGTGTGTCTATGTGCTATTAGGATATCTAACTGATATATGTGGCATAAACCTTCATGAGCAAGCATTTGGGCCTTTGAAGCACTAGACATGCGATATTGAGACTGATCAACTTGATATCACTTGTTTGGTGTGTATAGGAACCAGATGGTGCCTCGTGAACACGATCGCGGGTGAGGCAGAGGTAGATTAAGCAATGCAAGCCCTGAACCGGCAGGGAATAATCCTATAGATCAGACTTTATGGCTGCCCTGAAAAATATGGTTGCGGCTATGCAGACAACAGCCGAAGCGCTAGGAAATCAGGCGAACCATGGAAATGGTAATAACGGGGATGATGGGTCGATGACATTTGCTGCTTTCCTAAAGGTGCATCCTCTGACCTTCGGGGGGACTACGAACCCTACAGAGGCTAACAACTGGCTCCAAGCAATGGAGCGGGCTCTTGAAGCTCAGCAGGTTCCCGAGGAACAGTGGGTGGAGTTTACGACCTACCAGTTACAAAGTGAAGCTCAATACTAATGGCAGGGAACACAGCGTATTCTACAACTAGATGGCACTGCGATATCGTGGGAGGTGTTTCAGACTGAATTCTATCAAAAATACTTCCCTAATTCAGTTAGGAATGCGAAGGAGCTTGAGCTGCTGTAGTTAAAACAGGGGAAAATGTCGGTTACTGAGTATACGAACAAATTTGAAGAACTGTGCCGATTTTTCCAAATCTGTCAAGGTGCTTCGGAGGACTTTGCCGAGTGAAAATGTATTAAGTACGAGGGAGGACTTTGGAGTGATATTCTGATCTCCGTTGGACCGATGGAGATTAGGTTTTTTTTTCTGAACTTGTGAAAGAGCCAAATCGCTGAAGAATGTGTGAGAAAGGTTATTGTGGTAGAGAATGGTAATCGGGAGTTCTACCGAAGAGACCACCATCAGAAATTGGCACCAAGGAGTCAAGAATTCAAGAGGACTGGGAACTACCGTTTGGATAGTCAGCATAAAAATGGACAAGGTCTGTGTTACCAGTGCGGATCACCAGGGCATCTGATTAGGAACTGTCCTAGTCCACGTGGGAAGACTCATGATGCAGATTGATCACAACCATAAGGTTAAGATAATTACAATAATCGAATTTAAAGAGCAATGTATCATTCTAGAATACCACAATTATTCATAGCCTAAGATAGGGAAGAAATCCTAAAACTGACATGTCAAGCTTAGTATTAGATTTAAAACCAAATCGAATCATTTCGAGTAGGGTATTTCCGTTGAAGTAAGCACAGTTTAGTGAGGCTTTTGGTTGGCATCAGACGAATGATCATGGTTCCTAAAAATAAACGAATTAGAGTGCGGCACTAAAAGCGCGTAAAATAGAAAGACCTTAGGACTACTATATATTGAATTAAAAGGAGGACTACCGACTATGCTCACGTACTCGTTGAGGCGGATAAAATTTTCGAGGGCGAAAATTTTTATTAGGGGGATAGGATGTAAAACCCACAAAATTAGTAAATAATTAACCAATAAATTAATTTTTATTTAAAGAAATTGAAAAATCAAATTTTATAGTTTAATGAGATAGAGCTACTTAAAATAAGAATTTTGATACTAATTTTAAAGAATTCGCCCCAAAGGCCAACCCACTCCACCCAAACTTAATTATTCACCACATTCTCTTTCCCTCCATTAGCATTTCACGCTAGAAATTTGAAGAGAGGAAGGGAGGCACAAAACACTATACGCTCCTCTCTTCCGGTGACCATAACTCGAGCTACAGAGCTCCGATCGCTGCACTGTTTGTGGCCACGCGATCACCATGAAGAGCTCTACAAAATTCACTCAAAAACTGGTGAGAAAACCTCGATTTCCCTATCATCTCTTCCTTTCATAAATTAGAAAATTTAGTGTTTAGAGTTTTGAGATTTTGATATTTTGATGTGTTTAGGATCAATCTAACTTGAAAAGATTATTGGGTTGAACTATGAAGGGGTATTAACTTGAAAGTAAAGAAATGTTTGAAGTAATAAATTGTGGTTGAGGAAGTGCAGGATTGATGATGATATATGATTAATGACAGGATTAAGAATGATAAGGTATGTAATTGTGATGTGATTAAAGTGAGAGATGAATGATGAGATTGGCGTTGATTGAGTTTGGCTGGAATGGCCGAGATGGCAAGGTCTGGGTGTGATCCGGCCTGCGAGTTAACTGAAACCTTTATTGGGTGGCAAGTTGAGGATGGAGGATTCCCTCTCTTGTCGTGATGTGAATGTGGAGAAGGTGGAAAGGCACTCTCCTTCGTTTTATTTTTCCCATATTCTTCTCTAGTTGCAAGGTGAAAAGGCACACTCCTTCGATGTGGAAAGGCACTCTCCTTCGTGATACCTCCAGGAGAAGATGGAAAGGTACTCTCCTTCATTAAAGTTCCTCTTGGGGATGCGCAACCTAGAGACCATATCCAGGTTAGCTACCGGATGTGTCGAGTTCTGCAGATTTAACTGACACGTGAGCTCACGTGAGGCACCTCATTAGGCGTCTGGAGCCTCTGCAGCGAAGTGGATCTTTTGGGATATGTATAGAACTCTCCTATAGACTTGTTTTACTTTTGTACTTCATAGAGGTTTATGGAGAACTAAGATTTCTGTTATGTATTTTGAGTTCGGAGCTTGAATATTTGTCTCATTGACTCTCTGCTCTCCTTGTATATATATATATATATACCTAAGCTTTCTTCATACGCAAATAAACCTTATTCTCGAGCGTTGTGCTTTTAATTTTACGATTTTGATTTAATTATTCCTTCATAGCTCCTCGTATATTACATTCTTTCGATTATTTTATATATATATATATATATATATATATATATATATATATATATATATATATATATATATATTATTTTAGTGGTCGCAATACCTTACCATTTCTATTTTACGACTTAAGCGTAAATCTTTGTGAGGTAGGGTGTTATATACATATATGGACAGAGATGCAGATGGGGTAGATGTCAGTGTCCGATGGTCTGAGGATAGGGGGTCGCGTGGGCAATTGAACAAAAACACGGTACCGTAAAAAAAATGGGGGACACGGTAATTAGAATCCTAATTTTTTAAATTTTTATTAATTAACAATTATTTAAATTTTATTTTTTAAAAATATAAAATTATTAATTATTAATTGCATAAAGTTTGCTTATTTTTAATTGGAAAAGTATAGGGTACCAACATATTATCTGCCAACTTATTACCAACAATAATTAATTATTATATTTTAAATATATATATAAAGAGACACATCCAAAAAATATATCGATAAAGACACTTTTATTAAATATAGCCATAAAAAAGACATTTTTATTAGACACATCCACGAAGACACTTCCATTAAACACAATTATAAATAAGAGTTGGTAGAAGTTGGTAGAAATGTTGTTGGTAACGTAGCGGGACCGTTTTTAATTTTACTTTTCCTTTTTTATGATACACCATCATTTAATGTTTATAATTTATTATTGAATTGGAATGAATTTAACTGAATCCACATTTAATCGATGATAAATAATTGATGAGTCGATATTGCGTTATGAATAAGTGTATAACTCAAATGAATGAATAAGTTTAGAGAATTAATTTTTAATTAGTTATATACTTAATTTTTTATTATAATATTTTTATTTTTATTTTTAGAGGAGTTAAAGTTTAGAATTAAAATTAATAATTTAAAATTTAAAATTTAAAATAAAAAATTAATTTAAAAAAGTTACTAAGATTAACCGAAAAAAAATTAATTTTTTAATTAAACTCTAAATGAATGAATGTGTGTCTAGCATAACTTTTTTATAGATACTTAGTTACATATTTCTTACCTGAGTAATACCTATTGTTGAAATTGTTCTTTAAGAAGGCATGTGAATGTTAAATTAGCTATTTTGTTTGATAATTATAATTAAATCAACTTGCACTATATTATCGCCATTGAAATTATCATGAATGATGACTAAATAAGCAAATAGTTAGAGTTGTATGGATACAAGAATTAAGAAACAACTAGAATATATGAGTCCAGAGCAACATGATTAATAGTCCAAATATATGTGCTGAAAAGTGTGAAAAAGTCAAAAGAATTAGAATTCAAATTGAAGAAGGCATGCAAGTGATATATCCACAAACTTTCTGTCGCCAACACTTAAGATAGTTTATTATGTTAGAAAGTACTTTAGTTACAAGTGTAATATAAAATCACAGCCTATAAACATCTATAAATAGGTGGTATCATAGTTTTGTAATGAGTGTTTTTCTTGAAATGAAAAAATATGATTATGTGAAGTTCTTCTTTTTATTATTTTATATGAGTATTGGTGAGTTTGAGAGATGAAAAATTTGATAGTATTATTTATGTGAGTGAGTGATTTTGGGGCCAACATAGTGTGGGTATTTTACTTTCATTTGGTATCAGAACTGGTTAATCTAATGTCTGGTGTTTGAGAGTTTGTAAGGTGTGGGAGAGTTCTCACATAGTTGTTGATTCATAGAGTCGGTATGGCAAACACTTTTAATATTGTGTGGTTCGATCCCAAGTTAGATGGAAAACTCGATTATAGTTATTGGGAGACTTTGATGTCTACCTATTTGAAGGCCTAGAACCTATGGAATTTCATTGAACCAGGTTTGCAAGAAGGAGCAGATGCTGCCCAACAGAGTAGAGATCAATTGGCGCTATCTCAAATTCATCAAGGTGTAGATTATACTGTGTTTGGCAAAATAACAAATGCCAAAAGTGCAAAAGAAGTATGGAACACGTTGAAGTTGTCATATAAAGGTGTAGATAAAGTTCAGAAAGCAAAACTACAGTCTTTGAGAAGAGAATATGAAAGATACAAGATGTCTAGCTCAGAAACTGTTGAGTAATATTTTACTCGTGTCACAGATTTTGTAAATAAGATGAGAGTCTATGGAGAAGATATGCCCGATAGCAAAGTGGTGGAGAAAATTCTTCGCACCATGCCGATGAAGTATGACCATGTGGTGACTACGATACTAGAGTCAAACGATATGGATACCATGACGATTGCAGAGTTGCAAGGAACCATGGAAAGCCACATCAGCAGAATATTAGAGAAGTCAGAAAAATCAACCGAGAAAGCCCTGAAAAGCCGAGTGAATTTAAACAATGTTGCAGAATCAAGCCGTACACAAGAAGGACGAGGTCATGGTTTTGATTTTCAAAGTAGAGGCAGAGAAAGTAACAGAGGTAGAGGTCATGGCAATTACAACCAAGAAAGTTACAATAATTTTGCACCACCTAATCAAGGAAGAAGTGGAACGAATTTCAAGCCTGTCAACAGAAGAAGAGGTCGAGGCAATTTTTATCAATAAAGAACCAATTTCAACTGTTTTTGTTGTGAAAAGTATGGACACAAAGTAGCAGATTATAGATTCAAAATAGTGAATAACAATCAAGCACGCGTTGCAGAAAATCAGCATTAAAATACTGATGATAATCTGGGTACTCAGACTTTATTTTTTACAAGTAATTCATGTGCTGAAGGTGAAAATATATAGTACTTGGATAATGCTTGTAGTAATCATATGTCTGGTAGAAAGGAGCTATTTTCTTCATTAGATGATTCAATTAAACTATTATTGAAGTTTGGTAATAGTACAAAGATCCCAATTAGATTGAAGGATGGATCTCTGAGTTATATTTCTGATATTTTCTATGCTCCTGAACTTGATTACAATTTACTGAGTATGTGGCAATTATCTGAGAAGAGATATAAGATGATAACTTATCATAGATATTGTACTGTGTTTGACAACAATGGAAGGTTCATAGATAAAGCAAAGATGACTTCAAACAGAATGTTTCCATTAAAAATTCAACATGTTAATCCCTCTTATATGAGTTCTCTGATACTTGATGATAACTGGTTGTGGCACATGCGGTTTGGACATTTTTATTTTTCTGGCCTAAACTACCTATAAAGAAAAGGACTTGTTTTTTGTCTACCACGGGTTCATATTCCCAATTGTGTTTGTGAGATTTGTCAACTGAAAAAGAAGCACAGAGATCCATTCCCTACAGAAAAGTCATGGAGAGCCAGAAAATTACTTGGAAATTATGCATTCAGATCTCTGTTCTATAGAAGTTCCAAGTAATGGTGGTAGCAGGTACTTTATCACTTTTATTGATGATTTTAGTAGATATATATGGGTATACTTTCTGAAGCAGAAATCAGAAGCATATGATGTCTTTAAGGCATTCAAGGCATTTGTCAAAAAATAAAGTGGCTGTAAAATTAAATTCTTAGAATAGACAGAAGAACAGAATATCTTGCGTGTTCAGATTAATTTAAGCAACGTGGAATTCAATACCAACTAGTAACTAGATACACTCCTCAACAAAATAGAGTTGCTGAAAGAAAGAATAGAACCATCATGGATATGGTCAGATGCATGCTCAAGTCAAAACAAATGCCTAAAGAGTTTTGGACAGAAGCAGTCACAACAGAAGTTCATATTTTAAACAGGTGTCTAACAAAAAATGTTCGTGATAAAACTCTAGAGAAAGCTTGGAGTGGAAAGTGGTCTCCCATTCATCATTTCAGAGTCTTTGGGTGTATTAATTATGCCCACATACCAGATCAATTAAGGAAGAAGTTAGATGACAAAGGCGAGAAGTGTATCTTTATCGGCTATAGCATAAACTCAAAAGCATACAAGTTGTACAATCAAGAAACAAAGAAAGTAATCATCAGTAGAGACGTGACGTTTGACGAGAAAGCCATGTGGGACTGGGACACAAAGATAGAAAAGCAACCGATTGTAATTTCAAATACATGTGATGATGAAAAAGAAAGACAACCGGACGCAACCAAATAACCAGAATCATCTAGAAGACCTCAAAGAGAGCGGAGACTGCCTGCTAGATTAGCAGATTATGAAGCTGGCAATGACAACGATCCGTCTGATGAAGAAATCATAAATTTTGTTCTATTTTCAAATTGTGAGCCGTTGAACTTTGAAGAAGCCTCTAAAGACAATAATTGGAAGAAAGCAATAGATGAGGAGATTCATGCCATTGAGAAGAATGACACATGGGAGTTAACAGATTTACCAACAGATAAGAAGCCGATTGGAGTAAAGTGGGTTTACAAGACTAAGTACAAACCCAGTGGTGAAGTTGATCATTTCAAAGCAAGATTAGTTGCTAAGAGATACAAATAAAAGCCAGGTATCAACTACTTTGAAGTATTTGCTCCTGTTGTTAGATTAGATACTATTCGTATTGATTATTTTACTTTCGACCCAAAATAAGTGGAAGATACATCAGATGGATGTTAAATCAGTATTTCTAAATGGCACTTTAGAAGAAGAAGTGTATGTTGAGTAACCTGCAGGATATGAAGTTTCTGGAGAAGAAGATAAAATTTACAAGTTGAAGAAAGCCTTGTACAGGTTAAAGCAAGTACCAAGAACATGGTATAAGAAGATTGATTCTTATTTCACTCAAAATGGTTTCAAAAGATGTCCATTTGAACATACTCTTTATATCAAGTTTGTTGAAAATGGAGATATCTTGATCGTGTGTCTTTATGTTGATGATTTGATCTTTACTGGCAACAATTTGAAAATAATTACAGAATTCAGGGAGGCTATGATAAAGCACTTTGAAATGACAGATATGGGCTTCATGTCTTATTTTCTTGGCATCGAAGTTCTTCAAAAAGATTATGGAATTTTCATTTCTCAAAGAAAATATGCAAATGATATTTTGAAGAAATTTCAGATGGAACATTCAAAGCCAGTTCTAACTCCAGTCGAAGAGAAGTTCAAGTTATTGAGAGAAGATAAAGGAAGAGCAGTAAATTCCACACACTACAAAAACTTGATTGGAAGTCTGAGATACTTAATTGCAACCAGACCAGATATTGTGTTTGGAGTTGGTTTACTTAGCAGATTTATGGAGGAGCCTTGTACCAACCATTTGCAAGCGGCAAAAAGAATTCTTCGATATATCAAAGGTACTTTAAATGATGGAATTTATTATGAAAATACTACTAAAGTGAATCTTGTTGGTTACGCGGATGGTGATTGGGTCGGAGATATAGAAACAAGAAAAAGTATTTCAGGGTTTGTATTTCATCTTGGTTCCGGTGTAATTTTATGGTCATCAAAGAAATAACCAGTAGTAACACTTTCTACAGCAGAAGCAGAATATATAGCAGCAACAAGTTGTGCAACACAAGTAGTTTGGCTAAGAAGAATTCTTGAAGAATTGAACGAGAAACAAAGTACTCCAACAATAATATTTTGCGATAACAAGTCAGCTATTGCACTTTACAAAAATTTAGTATTTCATGGAAGATCGAAGCATATTGATATTCGGGTTCATAAAATTAGAGAGTTAGGTAAATAAAAAAAAAAGTTGTAATCGAGTACTGTCCAATTGAAGAACAAATTGCAGGTATATTTACAAAGCCATTAAAAACATAATTATTTTACAAGTTGAAGAAGATGTTTGAAATGATTAATTCTACAAACTTAATTTAAGAGAAGCAATATTTGATAATTAAATCAACTTGCACTATATCACTGCCATTGGAATTACCATGAATGATGACTAAATAAGCAAATAGCTAGAGTTGCATAAATACAAAAATCAAGAAACAACTAGAATATATGAGTCAAGAGCAATATGATTAATTTTTTTTGAATATGATTAATAGTCTAAATATATGTGCTGAAAAGTGTGAAAAAGTCAAAAGAACTAGAGTTCAAATTGAAGAAGGCATGCAAGTGATATATCCATAAACTTCCTGCCGCCAACACTTAAGATAGTTTATTATGTTAGAAAGTACTTTAGTTACAAATATAATATGAAATCACCGCCTATAAACATCTATAAATAGGTGGTATTATAGTTTTGTAATATGTGTATTTCTTGAAATGAGAAAATATGATTATCTAAAATTCTTATTTTTATTATTTTATATAAGTATTAGTGAGATTGAGAGATAAAAAATTTGATAGCGTTATTTATGTAAATGAATGATCTTGGGACTAACATAGTGTGAGTTTTTTATTTTTATATTTTCTTAACTTTAATTTTGTCTTTTATAAATAAATATATTTTAAAAGTTAAAATTTATGTTTGTTTATGCATCGTCTAATCTTCCGATGAAATAGAAAATTACGCTGGCCTAAACTATTCACGGAATTAATTCATGTTCTAAATTTTAAAAAAGCAAAAACTGAAGGTTATACTTTTTTTTTACTATCGTTTATGTTAAAGACACCAGTCATCTACCAGAATCTAAGGAATGCAACCCTAAACTCTACACCAGTCTAAAGGTTCCGGTAATAACAAAGAAGGAATCTTTGTGTTGTATAGGATCGGATCAGACATAAATATACACATCATTATGGTTAGTTGATATTCTAGTTGGTTTTTTATATTTTTTTTCTCTCTTAATTATATCAACAATGAATAATATAATATCATAAGTTTTTTTTTTTTCAAATTATGTATTTTTTACGACAAAAATTAAACTATGGCTACTATCACCATTACCATTAAACGCCACAATTAACTTAACTAAATTAATTAAGTTAGTCGAGTAATCAATTCATTTATTCGTGAAAATAAGTGTCTGCAATTTGATGTTTTCTATCTTATATATATAGCAATTTAATATTAATTAATGAATAATTTTTAAATAAAATTTAAATTTACGACAGATTCATCTTTTACTATTATCAAATTAAAAATATAATAAAAAATCAGAATTATTTCTAATTTTTACAAAACGCTATATGATTGATAGTTATTCTTAATTGTCCCATTACTTTATTAAGAATACACAACATATCATGTAATTAATGTCATGAATGAAGCAATTTTTGTGTTGGTTGAAATCTTAAAATACCTACATAACAATATCACACAAGCATAAGTTATTACAGCAATGCATATATAATATTACATTCCCTCTATTCTTTCTTATTTGTATCAATATTATTAATCCAAAGACATAAAATTAAAAGTCCATAATAGCTTGAATTAATAGAAAGAGATTTGACTCCGATCATAAAAGAAGCCAGAAGGACTACCATTTGGAAGTAGTGCCAACCTCACAGGACTAGCAGCACCTTCTTCCACAGTTATGAAGCCAGTATTTGCAGTCATATCAGTTTTAACATAACCAGGACACACACTATTGATGCAAAATGTAGGGAACTTCTTAGCAAGAATTCTTGTATATGCATTCAAAGCAGCTTTCGAGAGAATGTAAGCACTAGCAGCCTTAGGCCATCCTTTGCTTTCTAATCTCCCTTCTTTGAAATCTTTTAGAAACTCATTCAATACCATATCTATTTTCTCTTCTGTAAGGTTATCAGCGTCATTGAACACCCCTTTAGCCCATTCATTTAATACACACTAAATTTAGAAAAAAGAAAAATATAATATCAGGTCATGATATAACATATACAACTATATGAAGAAAACCACTCTTTTATTTATTAAATAATAATAATAATAATAATAATAATAATAATAATAATAATAATAATAATAATAATAATAATAATAATGAATATGATATTAATTAAAACAATAAGTACTTTATATTCTAACTAAGAAATTTTAGATTTAAATTTATCTAAATAACAAAAATGTATTTTTTATGAATTATATATAATAAAATTAAGAGTTTAATTTTAATACACTTTATACTGTCGTACAATCACAACCGTTCTCTTATATGACTATTCATGAGATCAATATAAAAAGTAATTATTTTTACTAATATGACGTTATGTAATTGGATATACGTGTAAAACAATTTTTTTCTGATAATGCATCAAAATCAAATTCTAAAATTAATGGTTTTTTTTAAAAAAATTATGCATAAGCTTTTGTGCGCTACTCTCTCATAGTACCTTTTTGTTCTAAATGATTTTGATTTACTCACAAGTTATACAAAATTTAAACAAAGAAAAAGTAATTTAAAAATATTTAATAACTTAAATTAATAGGTAATAAACGTACCTTTAACTTTCCCAAAAAAGATGATACATTCACGATTTTTGGTGAATCAGATAACTGGAGCAGGGAAAGAAGAGATTCGGAAGTTCTTTTAGCACCATAATAATTTATTTGAAAACAATCTTGTGCTAATTCATATGTTTGACTCCTTGTCTTTTCTATTTCATCCTCAGATAATTCCTACAAATAAAGAATAATATTAATAATAACTCAATAATAATCATAATCAAACATTATACTTGAAGCTGTAATATTTAATTTGTTTATTAGAAAAAAAATGTTTAATAAACAAAAAAAATAAACTAAAAATAATTAAAATTATTTTATTTAATATTTATTAATTTTAACAATAATTAATAAATATTAAATAAAATATTTTTTTTTATCTCTTTAACATTACCGTTAAAAAAATGAGAGAGAGAGAGACGCTTCATAATTTGATATGCGTGCTTACCTCGCCTTTCATTATTAATGAAGGGAGTAAATCAGTGTCTTTAATCACAACTCCACTAACCCCTGCATTGTTAACCTACAAAATGCAACTTTTTTTCTTGAAGAAATATCCCAGCATCATTAACATGAGAAATTGAAAGGTATCAACACCATCAATTATTACAGATATTGAACCTTGCCTAATGTAGAAATTTTTTTTTTCAACTTTCAATTATTCGTCTCACGAAACACTCCTAACAAAACGAATCCAAAGCAAAAATCATTCAGATTTGGCAGCAAGAATGGGATCCACAGCTGCTGCCGTGACCAATCAGATTGTTACAACTCTATTCAATTAGATCTATATCTTATAAAATAAAAAAATAATAATACAAAATTTTTAGCCAAATATTTCAATTTTTAATAAATTTTAATTACTAAAATTAAAGTAAAGTCGTGTGGATCGCAGACAAGTTGATTATTAGTAAAGTAGGGAAGACCATCAAGCCATATCTACCTAAATTATTGCAAGGAAGATGCGTTTCACATCACATTTCTTATCTATGTTCCCACCTGTGTACTTTAATTCTTTTTTATATAAATAATTATAAATTTTGGTTTAGCTCTCTTTTAAAAGTTTTATTTTAATTTTTTATTATAAAATTATTTTTTAATCGTTTTTCAAATTTTAATCTAGCTAGCTCTATTCTTATATTTCTTCCTATTAATTTATATTTAGTGAGTAGTAGTCATAAAATATATAAATGACTGATTTAATGATTAGCTCTTTTTATCTACCGTTCTAATCATATCATTATAGAAAACTGTTTTTTTTTTTTTAGTTAGAAAAAGAAAGACTTAAAATCAAAGTAGCCATGTTATTACCAGAATATCAAGTTTGCCAAATTTGGATTTGATGAAATCTGCAAGAGAAGCAACACTTGCAGGATCAGCAACATCAAGCTGGTGAAAAAGCACAAAATCAGAGAGATCTTTGAGTGTCTCCAATGCATGAAGGCCTCTCTTTTCATCTCTTGAAGTCAACACAACCTTCACTCCATTTGAAGCCAATTGCCTTACTATTTCTAATCCAATTCCTTTATTTGCTCCGGTCACAACTGCATACCTGCTTATCAACTAACTCAAATTACTTTACACCAATAATAATAATAATAATAATAATAATAATAAGAGTAAAATATTTTTTTTGTTCCTGAAGTTTGATAAAAATTTTAAAAATACTTCTAAGTTTTATTTTGTTTTAATTTTGTCCTAAAAGTTTTCGATTTGCATCAACTATACTCCTCACGGCTAATTTTTTCAAAAAATTTAAGACCGATTCAACAACAATTTCATAATAATAACCCCTCAACACAAGTAAATCAAACATAATTTTCATGTATTATTGTTAGATTGATCTTAAATTTTTTGAAAATTTAGCTGTCAAGAGTATATTTGATGCAAATCGAAAATTTTTAGGATAAAATTAAAACAAAATAAAACTTAGGAATATTTTTAAAACTTTTACCAAACTTTAAGAACAAAAAATACATTTTACCTTAATAATAATAATAATAATAATAATAATAATAATAATAATAATAATAATAAACATTCAGAGTGAAGAAAGTTGGAAATGTAAGATATTATTAACTGTATATATATATGGTGTTGGAAGTTTGAAGCTAGATTAACTTTACCTTTGTGAAGAATCTTCCATCTTAGTTTGATGAGCTTTGAGCAGTTCACAGAGAGAGAACAAGGCTTTGCCTTAGCTATCTATATATAGCACATACAGCTGAATGTATTGGAAGAGTTTCAAGTGTATTGGAAATATGGTATTTCAGTTGTTTTAACTTTTAATCGTTGATTTAAATTATAAAAAATATATATAATATATTAATTGAAATCAACTGTTAAAATAACTGGAACACCGATATTTTTAGTATACTTAAAATTTTTCCTAATGTATATACTTTAGTAAGAATTTCAAATGTTTCTGGAATATGAATATTCTAATAATTTTAATTATAAAAAATATATATTTTTATAAGATAATAATATAGATATGTTATATAAATAATAATATAATTTTAAAATATATATCTATCAAGAAATCAAAACGGAGTGACTGTGACCGATGGCTGACTTGTCAACGGTAAATATCGGGTTGAGAAATTATATTTGTCTTGTTTGGATTTAGTTATTTTTTTAAAAGATATATTTTAATAATTTTAAATTTTAGATGTATGACATTATAAAATATTATCTTTTCAAAAAATTTTGAAATTATGTGTTTAAAATATCAATATTAACACTACTTTTTATAGTAAGATTGACAAATTTTTATTTTCTTTAATTTTTCAATATTTAAAATAATAATAATAATCATTGGTGGCATGTATAAAGTGTGAAATCAAATTAAACCATTAATTTAATGCAAAGTGAAAGAAACAAAAAAACAGACGCTCAGAGAGCACATGCCTGCATTTGAAAGGGGATGAGGAGCACAACATTATTATTATTATTATTATTATTATTATTATTATTATAGAGTTCAAATTCATGCATTCAACAATGACAGGTGGTAGATTAGTCTCCATCCTCAAATTAGTGGAGAGTGACTCGGTATGGCTTAAGCATGGTTCCACATAGTCATAGTCATAGTCACGTGCATAATTCAATTTGGATTAGCCATAGCAAAGTTGGCAACCTAAAAGTATACCCAAGAATCAATTCATCTACCAAAAACAGAGGAAGCTGATTCACATCACAAAAAATAATAAATGATACTTTACATCTGATGTTCCACACAACTACACAACATATGTGGTAATAATTTAGCCAACTCTACTCCCTATAACATATTTAATTATTAAATTGTTATTGATAAAATTTAATTGTGTTATTATACTTATTGATTAATGTTAATTTTAATTTTAATTTTAAAAACTAAATCACTAAACTATGGTAAAATTTATTTTACAAATTATAATAATTTTCAAAAAGACTCATTTCGTAATTTTACCAAATTGTTATCACAAACAAAAAATCAAAAGGGTTAAAAAGTTCAAAATACAAAAAACAAAATGAAAAAGATAAGGAAGCATATGCTGAAAAGGAAAAACATGGGATAAGAGAAATTGAAACATTTGCATCCCTTGTAAATTGTAATCTCCTAATTACAAAGGTTGTGCTCTCCTTGTAAATCCATTTATTCTGGATATTGTTCTCTTTTTTTTTGTTTTTTTGGATAGTTGTCACTCACCAGTTTCATATATCTGGGTAGGGTGTCCCCGGATCGGATCGGATTGGATATGGCCGAAAATTTGATTACATCCGCACAATTTCCATCGGATCGGATCAGATATGATATCCGCACTTTTTAGTGCCGGATCCGATCTGATCCGCACATTTGCGGATCGGATATCGGATATCGGATATATCCGCATAATTAAACCTTCTCTTTTTAATCATATTTCTATGTAAAAGAATTCGATAAAAATATTTCTTTCATACTTTTAAACTTATTTATTCCTAAAATATTTTTAATCAAACTCTCTCTAAATAACAAAAATAAAATAATACAATATATGAATAATAATTACTAACTAAAACATACAAACAAGTAAATATAATACCAAACATATATATTTATTTATTTTTTAATTATTATTGTGCGGATCTGCGGATCCGCAGATCGGATACGTGGTTGTAGAGCAGATATCCGCCATCCGATCCGCAAAGGGTGCGGATTGGATCCGATCCGATCCGGTACAGATCGGATCCGATCCAATCCGATCAATTTGCGGATCAGATCGTATTCGCAATTTTCGGATCGGATGCGGATATTTACCGCGGATCTGCGGATATTTACAGCGAATCTGCGGATACGATCTGATCCATGGACACCCCTATATAGGGGTGTGTAAGGGATCAATGACTTGGTGAATAAGAGAAATCAAAGTGCAGTGAAAGCTGGTAGAAGAGCAGAGAGAACAAAGAGAGGAGTGAAGAAGAGAAGAAAGCTATTCAGCAGTGTCTATTGAAGGTGAACAGGTTTACAAAAATTGAATTGGGATTATTACAGCATTAGTTTATATATGTACAGAAGTTAGATGATTGTGTCAAGAGTGTGAAGGTACGTGTTGGAAAGTTCAAGAGTTCGATATTTAGTGAATTTTAATAAAGTAAAAAAAAAAATAGCAAATCAAGCAAATCCAAAAAAGAGATTCTTACTTAAAGAGAAATATTAGATATATATTATTAGTGTTACTTTTTCTTATCAACTTAAATTTTTAAAATGAGTAAATTCATATCAGGTGAGAGAATACAAAAAAACTGTTAAACATAAAAAGTATACTAATAGAACACCACATCAACATATATCCAACTTAAATTCTACTATATTAAGCATAATCAATTAAGATAACATTATTAAATTTCAAAATATTTTTATGAGCCTCATGCAGGATTATACAGTAGCAATGCATATACACCATTATTTTTACTGTTTGTTTTTTTTTTTTTTTGGTCAAAACTAATTTATAAATTGGATGATTTAAAAAATAAAATTTAAAAATTACAAATTGACACTTATTTGGAAATTCTTTTAATTTGAAAAAAAGTTTCACTATAGTTGAGTTATTTAATTTTTAAAAGTAAGGAGGAAGAGATGGTTAATGTTAATTAATTATAGTGACACAATTAAATTCTACTAAAGACAATTGAATACATCATAGAGAGTAACTACCTCTGTTTATAAAAAGGTTGGCTAAAAATCACCTAATTTCTTTTATTCATAACAATTCCGCTAAGTAGAGTCACCAAAAAAAAAATTGGTTAGATAGACAATAGAATTTATGGAATTTATGAACAACGTAAACAGTAGACTGAAAATTTGACAAAATGAAGTTAAAAAAAAAATCACTCCACCCAAAATACCCAAGCAAAAATCTCCCTTCAGTAATGTAAAAATTTTTAACTATTCATTATACCCTAATTTACCAAAGCACCAACTAATTTACCAAACCGTCTGCCGTCGCCGCCTCACCAACTAGCCCCTTTCGCTGGCGTCGGACATCATCGTCACCTCCTAGGTTCTTCAAGCCATCGCTTGATCGCCAACCAGCCCCCAACGTCATTGTTTACAATCATCATTGTTTCCCTATCCCTTCTCATATTCATAATAGTCTTATTAGTATACTAATAATAAGTAGTTGCACACGAAGATTCATTACGAGACTTATGTTTGTAGATTTGGATGTCATGATCTTCGCAATTGAATTATGAAATACGAGACTTATGTTTGTAGATTTGGATGTCATACCCCATATTCAATGGTACAAGAAAATGAGAATGCATACATAACCCAACTCAATTGGATTAGAATGAAGAAACTTCATTCTGAGAATAGAAAAGGCCAGAAGAGGCATTTGAAAGCAATGCTAATTTGACAGGACTAGCAGCACCTTCTTCTGCCGTTAAAAATCCAGTATTGGCAGTTATATCAGTTTTAACATAACCTGGACACACACTATTGATGCATATAGTAGGGTACTTTTTAGCAACAATTCTTGTATATGCATTCATTGCAGCTTTTGAGATAATATAGGCACCAAGAACCTTAGGCCATCCTTTTCTTTCTAAACACCCTTCTTTGAAATCTTTCAGAAATTCATTCAACACTTCATCAACTCTCTCTTCTGTAAGGTTTTCAGCATCACCCAAGATTCCTTTAGCCCATTCATTTGACACACGCTGAATTATTAGACATGGAAAGCAATAATAATAAGAGTGACAAAACAGAATCATAAAATAGTAATGGAGAATAAAAAGTAATAAAATAAGCCTATTAGTAGAGCAACAACCAAATTTAGCAAAGCAATCTAAGATCTACTAACTTTTTTTTTAAAAAAAAAGCTAAGGTTTAATTTTTTTGTTAGTTTCCATAATTTCATCAAAATTTTAATTAAATCTTTATAGTTTAAAAGTCTGTATTGATTATTGAGTCTCTATATTAGATAAAAACTTTCTATTCGGTCTTTTTTAACTACTTTTTGTTTAAAAAAATCAATTTTATTTTAAATATTTGATTTTGTGTTTGATGTAGAATGAATATGGAATATTCTAAAAGCAGATATTTTAGCATTAGCATGTTTTTTTCTGAAAAATAATCATTAGTAAAGATTTAATTACAAATTTTTACCTAATATAAAGATCTAATTATAAATTTTTAAACAATAAAAATCTAATCACATAATTGGTAAAACTATAGAGATTATTAGATAATTAAACCTTAAAAAAACACAAACAAAGAGAGTATCCTACCTTTAACTTTCCTAGGGAGGATGATACATTCACAATTCTTGGTGATTCAGATAATTGGAGAAGAGGGAGAAGGGCTTCAGATGTTCTTTTAGCACCATAATAATTTATTTGCAAGCATTCTTCAGCTAGCTCGAATGTTTGAATGATTCCGGCTTTCTCTATTACATCATTGGATAATTCCTAAAAATTTCACCCAATTCAATATACTAAGAAAACATCTTAGCTTGTGTTTGGTTTATATTTTTTAAATTCTAAAATAGAAAATGTTGAAAAAAAAAATATGAATCAAACTGGGTGTAAAGTTCTTACCCTGCTTTTCAATAACACTTGAGGGACCCAATCATTGTCCTTAATCACAAGTCCACCAATCCCTGCATTGTTGATCTACAAAATGCAATTCTTTTCTTCAAGAATAATATTCAAATATCAATATATATGACAAGGAAAAAGATAGAATCCATTTCAATTGAAAGCTACCAAGTCAAGGTTATTAATTAAGGCAATGAACTCATTCCTGGTTGGTATCCAAAATGAATAACATAAACCCTAAACATGACTTGATAGTAAACCCTGGTTAGCATGCAGAGCTTCATACGAGAAGTTTAATTTATTACATTCAGAACAAATTAGTCAATTTCATTTTTTTAGTGGAATTGTAAGAAAAAAAAAATCCTTAACATGCAACTAACAAACATGAAAATAAATGAGAAAATCCCAAATCATACAATAGAAAATTTATATATATATAGTTGACTAAATCAACGAAACTTATTTCTGAGTAGAAAAATGCAAACATGGAAATTTTATTTTCACATAATTCATCTTGTATCCCCTTCCATGCAAACAAAAAAGAAAAAGAAAGTGCTATATATATATGGAATTTAATTTGTCAAGTTACCAAAATGTGGAGTTTTCCAAATTCGGATTTGATGAAATTTGCAAGAGAATCCACACTAGCAGGATCAGCAACATGAAGCTGGTGAAAGAGGATAAGATGAGAGAGATCTTTGAGAGTTTCCAAAGCATGAAGGCCTCTCTTCTCATCTCTTGAAGTCAACACAACCTTCACTCCATTTGAAGCTAATTGCCTTACTATTTCTATTCCAATTCCTTTGTTTGCTCCACTCACAACTGCATATCTGATTAATTTGGAAAATAATGTAACTTTATTTTTCTTAGAAAAAAAATACTGAAAATAAAAACTAAAACGAAACAGATCCTGTTTAACATCAAATAGGGTTTGAAGTGGGATGAAGTATATAAAAAAAAGAGCATTGAAAATGGTAGTGTCTCCAGCAAGAATACTACAAGAAAATGGTGTTGTACTTTACTTTTGTTGTGCTTGTTCCATCTTTAATTTGAGGCTTTGTCGACTGTTCGTTTCTAACGGAGAAATCAGAGAAGAAGATATGATGAGCACTATTTCCATGCATGTATGCCACTTGCCATGATTTCCCTCTTACAAGTTTGCTGAGATAACAATCAATTTTGAGTATAGTTTGTTTCGAGTTTTAAGTTGATTAATTTGTTTCAGTTTTATAACCGTTAATTAAGAAGTTAGCTTAGCCTTCGGCGATTTTTTTATTGTTTTTAAGAAATTAATTTTATTTTTTTGGTTAATATACCATTTATTCTTTAAATTTATTAAATAAATAATTTTTTATTTTAATGTTGATGTAATTTTATTTATATTATATTTTATTAAAATTAAAATTACTATAAACTAAAATATATTCAAAAAATAATGATAATATTATTATTCTGAATTTAAAAAGAGTATATATAAACAAAAATACATATTTTGGTTCCTGTCTCCTTAAAACTCAAGGATACAGATGTACGAGCCTATAAGCCTATAGAACAGATCCTGTTCAAGTAAGGTCGTAACAAAAATACATATTAGTTATTTATAAAAGATAATTTTTATTTAAATATCATAGATATTCATATTTATTTTCATCTTTTTTAAGTGATAGGCCAAAATATAAATTTAAATATGGAGAGACCTTCACTTTTTTTATAAATAATAAAAAAATAGAACAAATGAGAATGCTTATTTTTTTGTTTTTAAATATCAAACTATAAGAATAATTAATAAATAAAATAGGAGAGTATAAAAATTATGTATCTGAAAAAAATCCTTCTTAATTTATCATACATCTCCTTATCAATAACTTCTTTAAGTCTTGAAAAACTGTCAGATTTATTGATTATAAAAATAAATATATCAACGCTTCAAGATTATTCAATTAAAAATTATATGTAACAAAATGAAAATAAAAATTTAGAAACATTATTTATAAATTAACTATTTATAAACGTTATTAAATTTAATTATTTATTTTTAATAGTATTTAATTTGAAATCGAGATAAAAATTTATATTCAAAGCACTCTTTATCTTTATGCATGATTTCAATTGATAAAAAATATTTTTTTAATTTTATATTTAATTTTTTAAATTTTTTTAAATTTTATTATTTTTTAAAATTATTAATTTATCATTTTTATTATATCCCCTTATCATATCAAACACTGTTCTTTCTCTTATTATTATTCTCTATACACATGTCATCGTCTTATTGCCATTATTATATTACTTTATTTTTTTCGTTTTTTTTTTCTTCTCCTTTCACTTTCTCTTTACCCTATTGTAATTATACATCTTTTATATGTTAATCAAATAACCAGTGCTATATGTCAAATAAATGATATTATAGAAGTCAAAATAAATTATGTTTTGTAATATAATTCATTTATTTTAATTTAATTTAAAAATAAATATTTATATACACAAATTTTAAATATAATACTCTGTATAATTAATAATTTAAAAATTAAAAAAATAATATTATTCCATGTGAAGTAATTTAAAAAAGAAAAACAATGGATTTAACAAAATTTTAGACTTTTTCAATTGATCATTGATAGGTACAAACATATTTAAACAAATTATTGGTAGGTGCAATTTTTTTTGTTGCGTCTTTTTTATGTCAATCAAATAATAAGAATTTAATTTTAATATTCTATTAGTGTAAAATAGTTTCACGTGCATCTAATTACGTAACACCATCAAAATTAAACTTATCAAATAATCAAGTTGTATATTAAACAATATTGTGAAATACAAAATCATTAAATTTTTTGTTATATAATTTATTTAATTTAATTTAAAAATAAATATTTATGTACTCAAATTTTGATTACAATACTTTACATAATCAATAATTTAAAAAATAAAAAAATAATATCATTCAATACAAAACAATTTTTAAAAAAATGAGATTTAACTGAAAGGTAATAATTACATAATTTGTAATTGTAATGAATGGAGGCGAGAGAAAAATGGAGACGATACAATCACGATGTTGAAAGAAAGAAAATGATGGCAATAGTAAAAATACAAAGAAGTGCATCTAGTTCGTAAGAGAAAAAGCACTACGAATCAAATAATGAGATTAAAAAAAAATTATAACAGAAGAATGAGATTCAAAGGTTGGTATAAAGTACTCACATAAAGAATATACCCAAAACAAAATGATAAGATCTATAAAAAATTATTTATCACCGCTAATGATTCTTTTCCTTCTTTCATACATGGCATCGAAAATCAACATTTGGCATTATCATTATCTAGTTCAAAAAACCACAAAAACTCATCCATTTAATTGTTATAAACAAAGGAGCACATTTAGAATAGAGAAGAGAATTAAGAAAAATTGAAAAGGATAAATTATTGGAATGAAGAATTGAAGAAGAGGTTATGCATTTCTACGGTTATTAGTGGAAACACAGAATGAAAATGAGATAGAAGAATATGTGTTGTTAATAATGGTGAAAGTTTTTGTATTTAAAGTAACTGATGCATGTATGTACGGAGAACTTCTATCGTTAAGGGCAATATTAGAACATAAAGTTGGACACCAAAAACTCAGTATTGGCATTATATATTGTTATAGATATTGTTATAGATATAGATTATAGTGAAAATAAGGTGAGATGTGAAATTGATAATTAAAAATTATTAAATAAAAAATTAATTAAATTAGTATTATTATATTTTATTTGATAATAAATTAAAATAAATTATAAAACTTTAATTTATTTTTATTTTTTAATTTAAAAATTTTGAAAAAAAATATAATTATAAAATATTAATAAAAATAATTAAAAAAATAAAAAATAAATTGTGTCTTTTATTATTAATGTTTATTATGTATATTTTTGTTTTAGTGTTTTATATCTATAAATAAACACAATCTTAAAATATGTTATCTAATTATAATTTTTATATTTCTTGAATCTAGAGTATTTTGATCGTTAAAATCTCTTATAAGTATCATTTTCATCCAACTCAAAAATTGTAATTGATTAAAAGTCTCGATCCACATTTAGAAAATCATACTAAATAGATACTGCTAAGCATATGTCATTCGATACACTTGTCATAAATATCTACTTACTATATATTAAATAATAATGACAAAGTTAATTAACCATTAATCAAATTTACCACTAAATTGAAACCTCGCCCAAAAAATTGTGCGCTATTAGTCATGAAGTGAGAATTTGTTCTACATACACACTTTATTTTCCGTCTCCACTTCTTTTACTTTTTTTTTTGGGCAAAATCCCTATGATCTTTTCATAACTATTCTTGCCAACTAGCAAAATAAAGACAAATGAAGACTCAACGACGTAAATATAAAACATATTTAAAATATTATTTGGATAAAAAATAAAATTACATTGATTCGTTTAAAAATATATGAAAATTTTTAAGCAAGTAAAAAAACTGCTATTAAAAAAAATATGTTATAGAGTATTATATTATATTATTATTCATAAGTGATGTTGTAAAAATATCAATAATGTACTAAATTCTTGTTATTTAATCTAAACGTTAAGAATTAAAATAATATTTTATTTTATTTTATATTAAATTATATTATATTATTTTTTTAAACACTAATGATATTCCTTTATTTTTTTACACCAATTAATAATTTAAATATAGTTTACATTCATCTTATAATGATCTCTATTTATTTTATTTATTTTATCCATGTAAACGTAAGAGTAAATTGCTAGTATGAATAAAAAAAGAGTAACAAGTTTAAAAAAATATCAATAATAAAGTGGTTAATTTAAGAGTAATATGTATGTTGTTATTAAAAACTTCTTCTCTAAAATAAAAAGCATATAATACTTTATCTTTTATATTTGTATCATGGAATATTGAATAATTGTTATTTGTATAAAATTTAAATAATTAAATAGAATTATAATAGAGAAAATATATAAAATACAAATTTTTTATTAGATTGAAGAAACAAAAAAACAACTTAGTTGTTTCATTATCAAATTGTCAGTTATTGTTTTAGAATAGGATTTCGATCACGAGTAAATTAACTAATTAAGTGCACTTGAATTTTGTTAGGATTGGATAGTGTAGATTTGAAAAAGAGAATGTTTAGTTTAAATTTAAAATATTTTTTAATATAAACTCATTTTTATCGGTGTAAAAATGACAAAAACATAAAAAAATGCTAAAATTAAAGTATTATAAAAAAAAATATACGATGAATGATTGAACCAAGATATTTTTATTATATTTATATCATTAAATGTACATGTCGCAGTAACTATGTAACGAAAAATCAGTTAGAGAACAAAATATGTAACAGAATTAGTTTTGAGCTATAAATGAATTTCATAATGATACTATTTAATATTTATTGATGATTTTTTCTCGGTTTAATTTAATTTCTGATCTTATGAAATATTTTTCTTCCCACCGTCAACGAAACCTATAAATAAAGGACCTCATATGGTTTCCAATTTTTCTTTACACTACTATACAAACACTCTCTTCTTCGCTGAATCTCTCCGACTCTGATTCAGCGATTCTAATCCTTATTAGTTTTATTGCACTTTCCGAACTCAATTCTACTCTTAATTCAGGTTTGCTTCTTCTTTGGAATTTCTTTATTTTCTTCCTTAGTGTTCATATTGTATTTTACTTAAGTGGTGTTAAGTTGGGTTGATGGAGAACTGGGGTAACAGAATTTGGGTTTTGATGAGGGAATGGATTCTGCAGCTTCTTCTAATTGGGTTGTTGTTTAAGTTTTGGAAGAGATTAATAAGCAATGAAAGGTCTTATTGATGGGAATACTGTGTTTTATTTGGTAGTATCATGGCTATTATAACAACAACAAAGAGGACTGAACGGTTCCGTCGTACAACACCACCAACATGCAAGTATTGGCTGGCTGGGAGATGCAACAGAAATCCTTGTCAATTTTCACATAGCTTACCAACCTCGCCATCCAATGTATACTATAATGCCAATATGACATATAAGCATTCGAAGAAGCCCGATTCGTCCGTTGAGAAGATCGCCAGTTCCTCTGCTAAGAAGGCAATAAATTGCACACCCAAGGCCTTCAAGAAGCCAGAAAATTGTGCACTAAAGGCTGTTGAGTGCAGACCAGAAGCTATATCTGTTGGCTTGGCCAGTTCCTCTGCTAAGAAGGCAATAAATTGCGCACCCAAGGCCTTGAAGAAGCCAGAAAATTGTGCACCAAAGGCTGTTGAGTGCAGACCAGAAGCAGAAGCTATATCTGTTGAGAAGCCAACCAAGTGTGAAGAAAAGGCTGTATTGATTGAAAAGACTGCAGACGTGGAAGATGTGGCCACTATTGCTAAGGCTTCCACTATTGCTAAGGCTTCTGTGGATAAATCACACAGTATTTGCAAATCTTGGATGACTGACAATTGTGTGCATGGTGACTTGTGTCAGAATTTGCATTCATGGTTTTATGGTGATGGGTTTTCTACGCTTGCAAAGCTTCATGAACACAACAAGGTATATACATGTCTGATTCCACCTTTTATTATTTGAAAGTACATTCAGTTTAGTGTATTTTGTCTTGGTTTAATTTAAAAGTTAAGTGAATATTGCAATTGAAATAAGTTTGAGGGCAAGGAAATTTGAATATAAGCAAAAAGTGAAAAACTACAGAGATGCCATAACTAAGTTGCAATAAATTAAAAAAAATTCAACACGAAGCATAGGTGTCTATATTGTATTAGTTATAAACTTATAATCCCAATATTTGTTTCTAAAATCTAAAGAATCCATTCTATAGAAGCAACCATGATAAGAGACATTAAGAACTAACTTTGGAAAATTGAGCCGTAATTTTTTAGGCCAGTGCTTAGCACCTGCTTCACATAAAAATAACCGTGTTTGCCTAGCTTAGAATAAATTAGAATAGAAGATCCTTAGTTTAAAATTGATATGGAAATGGAATCTAATACATTTTACATACACTGCATTTATTTTATTGTCATTCAAGTATTAAGCAAGACAGCAAGACAGCATTTATTTTATTGCCATCAACACGCATATTATATCAAATTCACTTAGAAAATGTATATTAGAAATCTTACCCACCTTGCCGAAGAGTATCAAATCTAATCTAGGACACGCTTTTACATAAGAGCAACATTCTACTAATATTTAAAAGTGCCATTGAGTTGGATTCGTTTATGCTAATATTCAAATTTTGTTTATAGGCAATCACTGGCATTGCACTGCCGGCTGGTTCAAACAAACTTATTTCTGGTAGCACTGACGGCACAGTTCGGGCATGGGACTGCAACACTGGCCATTGTGTTAACATGATCCAACTTGATTCTCAAGTTACCTCACTCATATCTGAGGGCCCATGGATTTTTGCCGGTGTGAAAAATGCTGTGAAGGTATGTTTTATTGTAATAATGGTATCTTATGTATAGGAGCTTTAACTGTAAACTTATAATTTGATTGTGGTTGTTTTGTTCAGGCATGGAATATTCAGACGGGTGCAGATGTTATTCTTGATGGACCTAAAGGGCAAGTCCTTTCCTTGAATGTTGGCAATGATATCCTCCTTGCTGGAGCAGAGGTAAATTACCTTAGCTTGCAGTGATTTAAGATTTGTTTATAGTTAGCCATTTGCTACTGATTAGAACTATGACAGCTACTTCTGTTGTCCATTAGTTTTTAAAAAATCCATTTAAATTGCAGGATGGTGTTATTTATGCTTGGAGATGCAGCTTTGAGTCTCCTTTCAAAATGGTTGCAACACTAAGTGGACATAGCAAACCAGTGGTTTGTCTTGCTATTGGATGTCACAAGATGCTTTACTCTGGATCCATGGACCATAGCATTAAGGTAGTGTTTTTGTTTATTTATTTATATGCTTCATGTAATTTGCACACTATTCCCCTTTAGCTAAGCAATTTCTTACCCTGCTATCTACAGGTTTGGGACCTTGATACATTCCAGTGCACAATGACACTTAACGGACATACCGACGTTGTCACATCACTTATTTGCTGGGAGAATTACTTGTTATCGGGTTCATCTGATTGCACAGTCAATGTTTGGGTGTGCACCAAGGAGGGAACTCTAGAAGTGACATACACTCACACTCACGAAAATGTAAGTTGTTCAACCGCTAACGTTTATTCACAAATATGTTTATTCACAAATATGTCTTTAAGCTGATGTTTTGATTTTGTTTAAGAAGGAGGTGATTGGTTTGTCCAATTCATTTTTTTTATTTTTATTTTATTTTATTTGTTATTTTTATTTTATTTGTTATTATAGGCTGTTCTTGGACTGTATGGGATGACTGATGCAGAGGCCAAGCCAATATTGTTCTGCTCGTGCAAAGATAATTCAGTTCGTATGTATGAATTGCCGACGTGAGTGATGATTAATCTTTCATCTACTTGTCTTGCTACTTTTACTGGGCTTGTTTTTTTTAATATTGTAGCTACTTACTGTGGGCTTGTTTTTTTTACTATTGTAGCTACTTACTGTGTCTGCTTCTACAGGTTCCTAGAGAGAGGTCGACTATTTACAAGACAAGAAGTTCGATCCTTTCATATAGGCCCTAGCGGACTCTTCTTCACTGGAGATGGGACTGGTTTGCTGAATGTGTGGAAATGGTTAGAAGAGGCCAAGGTGCCAACATAGGAAAATACATCTTGAGTTACATGATGAGTTATTCTAATTACTTTAATGTGGTGACCTTATCTTTATTCTCTGAATGTATGAATTAACTGAGCATACTTGATGTTGGGGTTGGGCACATTGGTTCTTGAGATACAAGAATTTAGAGAAGTATTATTAATTCTCTGAAATATCAAAAAGATTGATTCTTGAAAGAAACAGCAAAAAAAAAAAAAATCGAAAAAAAAAAAGTCCAAGGCTTTGAGCATCAATGGTTATGAGGGTCAAAATTGGCCTAAAAAGCTCAAAAGAGTTGTTCTCCCTAACTATATGCTTGTGGTGTGAAAGTGTCAAGTAATCCTTGAGACTGAACATTTAAAGTCGTGACCCAAAGCTATTAAAGAGTACGCTTAAGGCTCTGAGCACCACTGTTTGGGAATTTAAGCAAAGCTAAATTCGAATCCAAAGGGTTCCCCCAATTAAGTGCTTGTGGTGTTTATGTATCAGGTGGTAATACTTGAAAACAAAACACTTAGAGTCACGGCTAGGCTCAAAGGTGCAAAACACCAAAAGAAATAAAAGCTGTATTCAAGAATCAAGAAAAACTTAAAAGAAGAGAGTCAATAATATGATCCGAATTCTAGTTCTAAGGGATACCAATATTGCTGAACTTCAAAGGAAAGAGAGATGCCAAAGCTATTCAGAAATAGAGAGTTAATAGCCCCATTAAGTAATTAGACCTAGCTTCATCTGACAACTCTAACTTCCAATGTATAATGTAACATTCTATGTATTATACAATTCTCAATAAGACCATCAGTTTTGAAAAGCATGCTTGTTGTTTTAAATTCTTCATTTAACTTTTGAAATTATAATATCGGTTTTAATTTTTTTTAAGGAGAAAGAAAGAAAAAAGTGACCAATTGAAAAACTACATAATAATAGGCAACATAATTTTAGACTGTTAGAACTTTTCTGCAGCATTTAGGTCCCTTGGTAGAAAGCAGTACACCCTTACTTTTTTTAATTACAAGCTTCAAAAAGTTATTTGTAAGTATAAACCCTTTTGGTCATAGGATATTTCCAAGATGGAAAATTTGACTCTTAGTTGGAAATGCACTCAAGCTTTAAGTTCATGGTTGAAAAAATGTAAGGATGAAAATCTTGAGAGTTTGAATAAACTTTACCGTTTTAATGATGATGAGCATAATAAGTCTAATGTGCCAATTGAATTATTTGAGAAGACACCCAACTTGGAAACAATGGAAGTAAGGTATTACTATGATGAAACCCTCAAAAATAGATGAAGCTAGTAATAAGGAGATTATTGGAAACTTAAAAAAGAATTGTACCTCTTCAAATTATGTGTGTTGCAATCCATCAATGGGTTAGAATAGTATACTTGTCAAAGCAGCTGTGTCGAATGTCTGAAATTGATAACACTAGTACTATAGCCTTCCTCCAATCTGAAAGAATTGCACATAGAATCATGTGAGGCAGAGGCAGAGGCAGAGGCATTGCTACGTCAGCGAAAATATTAATACGCCCTGAGGAGTTGCAAGTTGAGTATTGCGAATCAAGTTTCTAGAAGGATTCAAGTTTCTTACAACTCGAGTGATGATTCGGTCTTCCACCATGATCTTAATGCTGCTGCAGTATGACAGTTTATAAGTCAGGTAATAAATAAATAAAGATCCTTCTCCAAATAAAATTTTATTATGTCCAAGAGAAATAATTTCTACACTTGGTTGTATCAACTGAAGTGATGAACAATTTATATTCAGTGATTTCAACTTTAAGCAACAGGATGGAATATTGATTAGTCTCAGGCATGGAATAATGACAGTTTCTAAGTCAGTTTCTAGAGGTGGTTTCAGGCTTCCATTTCTAAAAAAGTCATTGTTAATGAATGTAAATGCATGACAAGTTTGTTTCCCGCATCAGTTTTCAAAAACAAGATACGAAAATTAGATGTGAGAAACTGTGTCAAGTTAGAGGAAATTTTTGGAAAATATGAAGTCATAACTGCAGGGAAAGAAAATAATAAAGAGCTTTTGATGTTCCCTTGCTTAACCACCTTGACTCTTTGGGAATCGCCAGCTCTAAGGTGCATTTGGTCAGGGATGCAAATTCTAGATTGGCCTGAGTTAAAAGAGATGGATGTTTATCATTGTCCCGAGCTGAAGATGTTTGCAGATGATCTTGAAAATTCTACATATTCAAACACAGGATCTTCAAAATTCTACATATTCTTCACTTTGGACTACTTCAAGTGGACCTCCAAAACATCTTATTCCTCAAACTGTTGAGTTTCCATGATGACTTACATTCATTTCCAGATAATTTCGTCTCAACGATTCAACTAGCTGCTATAGAACAGATTGCAGTGGTCGAATTAGAATGAGTATACATAACCCAACTCACTTGAATTCGAATGAAGAAACATCACTCTGAAATTAGAAAAGGCCAGAAGAGGCATTTGAAAGCAATGCTAATTTGACAGCAGTAGCAGCACCTTCTTCTGGGTTCTGCCGTTAAAAGTCCAGTATTGGCAGTTATATCGGTTTTAACATAACCGGGACACACTTTTTAGCAACAATTTTGTATATGCATTCATAGCAGCTTTTGAGAGAATATAGGCACCAAGAACCTTAGGCGATCCTTTTCTTTCTAAACACCCTTCTTTGAAATCTTTCAGAAATTCATTCAACACTTCATCAACTCTCTCTTCTGTAAGGTTTTCAGCATCACCCAAGATTCCTTTAGCCCATTCATTTTATACACGCTGAATTATTAGACATGAAAAGCAATAATAATGAGAGTTACAAAACAGAATCATAAAATAGTAATGGAGAATAAAAAGTAATAAAATACGCTTATTAGTAGAGCAACAACCAAATTTAGCGAAACAATCTAAGATCTACTAATTTTTTTAAAAGAAAGTTTAATTATTCTGTTGGTTTCCATAATTTCATCAAAATTTTAATTAGATCCTTATAGTTTAAAAGTTTGTATTGACTATTGAGTCTCTATATTAGATAAAAAATTTTCATTCGGTCTTTTTTTAGCATTAGCGTGTTTTTTTCTAAAAAATAATCATTAGTAAAGATTTAATTACAAATTTTTACCTAATATAATGATCTAATCACAAATTTTTAAACTATAAGAATCTAATCACATAATTAGTAAAATTATAGAGATTATTAGAATAATTAACTTTAAAAAAAAAAACACAAACAAACAAAGAGAGTATCCTACCTTTAACTTTCCTAGGGAGGATGATACATTCATAATTCTTGGTGATTCAGATAATTGGAGAAGAGGGAGAAGGGCTTCAGATATTCTTTTAGCACCATAATAATTTATTTGCAAGCATTCTTCATCTAGCTCGAATGTTTGAACGATTCCGGCTTTCTCTATTACATCATCTGATAATTCCTAAAAATTTCACCCAATTCAATATACTAAGAAAACATCTTAGCTTGTGTTTGGTTTATATTTTTTAAATTCTAAAATAGAAAATGTTGAAAAATGAAAAAATATGAACCAAACTGGGTGTAAAATTCTTACCCTGCTTTTCAATAACACTTGAGGGACCAAATCATTGTCCTTAATCACAAGTCCACCAATCCCTGCATTGTTGATCTACGAAATGCAATTCTTTTCTTCAAGAATAATATTCAAATATCAATATATATGACAAGGAAAAAGATAGAATCCATTTCAATTGAAAGCTACCAAGTCAAGGCTATTAATTAAGGCAATGAACTCATTCCTGGTTAGTATCCAAAATTAATAACATAAACCCTAAACATGACTCGATAGTAATTAAACCTCTTAGCATGCAGAGCTTCATACGAGAAGTTTAATTTATTAATTCAGAACAAATTCGTCAATTACATTTTTTTAGTGGAATTGTAAGGGAAAAAAATCCTTAACATGCAACTAACAAACATGAAAATAAATAAGAAAATCCCAAATATATATATAGTTGACTAAGTCAATGAAACTTATGTCTGAGTAGAAAAATGCAAACATGGAAAATTTATTTTCACATAATTCATTTTGTATCCCCTTTCATGCAAACAAAAAAAAAAAGAAAAAGAAAGTGATATATATATATATGGAATTTAATTTGTCAAGTTACCAAAATGTGGAGTTTTCCAAATTCGGATTTGATGAAATTTGCAAGAGAATCCACACTAGCAGGAACAGCAACATCAAGGTGGTGAAAGAGGACAAGATGAGAGAGATCTTTGAGAGTTTCCAAAGCATGAAGGCCTCTCTTCTCATCTCTTGAAGTCAACACAACCTTCACTCCATTTGAAGCTAATTGCCTTACTATTTCTATTCCAATTCCTTTGTTTGCTCCACTCACAACTGCATATCTGATTAATTTGGAAACTAATGTAACTCTATTTTTCTTAGAAAAAAAATACTGAAAATAAAAACTAAAACGAAACAGATCCTGTTTAACACCAAATAGGGTTTGAAGTGGGATAAAGTATATAAAAAAAAAGAGCATTGAAAATGGTAGTGTCTCCAGCAAGAATACTACAAGAAAATGGTGTTGTACTTTACTTTTGTTGTGCTTGTTCCATCTTTAATTTGAGGCTTTGTTCGTTTCTAACGGAGAAATCAGAGAAGAAGATATCATGAGCACTATTTCCATGCATGTATGCCACTTGCCATGATTTCCGTCTTACAAGTTTGCTGAGATAACATTCAATTTGAGTATAGTTTGTTTCGAGTTTTTAAGTTGATTAATTTGTTTCAGTTTTATAACCTTTAATTAAGAAGTTAGCCTTTTATATAGATTATAGTGAAAATCAGGTGAGATGTTAAATTGATAATTAAAAATTATTAAATAAAAATTTAATTAAATTATTTAATAATTTTTTATTATTAATTTTATGTAAAATTAACTCTACTTATATTTTTATTATAAATTATTTCTTAGCATGAATTACTACTAATAAGAAGTTGACTAGAGATTATTGCCAACAGTTAATGCTATTTGACATGTTAATTTGGTCTGATAATGATGCATATAAATAGTTCGTTAATATGTTAGTTATTGCGCATTTTTTAGAGGGTACCAAGGCTATGTATGCCGCTCTTGGGAAAAATTATAAAATAAATTTATAAATCTAATTTATTCTTTTTTTTAATTTAAAAATTTTGAGAAAAAATATAATAATAAAAAATATAAAATTAATTAAAAAAATAAAAAATAAATTGTATCTCTTATTATTAATATTTATTATGTATTTTTTTGTCAGAATAGACACAAAATATACTAATTCAAAATTTCTGAATATAATATTTTTATTCATATTTTATCTACTAAATATAATTTTATATTTTTATTTTAGTGTTTCATATCTATAAATAAACACGATCTTAAAATATGTTATCTAATCTTGAATCTAGAGTAATTTGATCGTTAAAATCTCTTATAAGTATTATTTCCATCCGACTCAAAAATTGTAATTGATTAAAAGTCTCGGTCCACATTTAGAAAATCATACCAAATAGATACTGCTAAGCATATGTCATACAGATAGATTTAGTCTTTATTACAAACGGATTTTTGGTTACCGACGAAATTATTGACATATTTTGTCCCTCTGTAAGAGCTTCGTTGGAAATTATTTACCGACAAATTTTTACCAGTTACCGACGGATTTTTCCTCTATAAATTCTCCATCCATTTCCCTAAAACGTCAAACTTTCAGACAGATTTTTCGTCGGTAATTATAGACGAATTTTCCGACGGATTTTCGCTTTGTAATTACAAACAGATTTTCCATCGGTAATTACAGACAGATTTTCCGACAAATTTTACATCTGTAATTTGAATCTTGGAAAATCATCCCACACTCTGAATACAGACAGAAAATCTATCTGTAAATCCGTTAGTAAGGTAAAATAGAATTTTTTTAGATTTTTTCATTGCAAAATAAACTTGTTTTCATACAAAATAAATATAAATTTAATGAATACAAATTTTTTTCTAACTTATATTCGAATATTTATAATATTTCAAAAAATAAACAAGTTTATCGTATTATCAAACTAAAAGAAAAGTACTATAATAAACAAGCAAGTCAATATAATTCAAAGCATAAAGAAAATGTATTGGTACATCAACTATAATCCTAAATGTTTTTTCAATCATACTAAAACTATCAACCATACTAAAAGAAGTGTTATTCTCCATACTAAAACAGAAATTGGAAAATGCCAAAAATCTCCATATCAGTTTAGACCTCAGTTACAACAATCTCTCAGGTGAAATCTCAGCTTCTCTTGGGAATCTATTGAAATTAGAAGCACTTGATCTTTCCCACAATCAACTCACCGGAGAAATCCCTCCACAAGTTGGTGACATGAGCAGCTTGGGAGTCCTTGATCTCTCCTACAACAACCTTCAAGAAAAATTGGACAGAAAATTCTCTCATTGGCCGAATGAGGCATTTGAAGGGAACCAACAGCTTTGTGGAAGCCCTCTTGATCACTGCAACCGTGATGATGCTTCCAGCAGAGATGGGATTAATCCTAAAGAATTTAATATTTCTTCAAATTAGACTTTACTTGCATGGATTATAGGACATATAGCCAAGTTTTATAAAACATGATGACTTTATTTATATAATATATAGGCAGAGTTACATAACTAAATCTTATATTATGGTGATTCTTTTATCATACAATCCAATTCATAAAATCATTTAGTCAATCATACATTTTGTGATAGTCTCTTGCTTTTTGGAAGTTCAAAGTGACGGTATCAAATTACTTTCAGCATGAAATAAGACTTACTCATGAGATGGGATTGTCTGGGGTTGATCTGAATCAAGGACAGCCGAGAAGCATGTGTGTCGCGGAATTTCATTAACATCTGCATCTCGTCTTTGCTCAGCCCCATCTTTCTGGCCTGAAGTCAGATGGGAACAAACAAAACATAGGCATGAATGGAAGAGAGACATATTAACTGAAACAGATCCCTGCATCGGGGACAATGTTATCAACACCAATAAGGTCAGAATAAGAAAGTTCAGAGGTGTAATAAAGTCTTATGAAACAACAATCTTATCTACTTTAAGTGTTTAGATTTGTTCAATCACTTCTTACTCCATTTTCTGATAATTGACAAATTTTTTGCTTCTGGTAAACTCTTATTTATTTTGCTGTGAAGTCGTCTTCAACAGAAAAATCTGGCATTGTTATTAGCATGGATATTAGATTTGCATCCATGATAAAGCATTCTATGCTACTATTATAGATTTGTCCACAACTCCACATGAAGCATCCATTTAAGTGCATCTAATTGTGCATACCTAACTAAATAGACAGTCATCTATTCATATATAACTCGGTCATTGAAATTATTTGACTCTTAAGTCTTATCCCCACTATCTTAAAAGTTATATAACAAACAAGATTTAATTGCCTAATAGTGTATATGCATTATCAGCATCAAAATTGATCTCATTACTAAAATTAAGACCAATAGAGAATGCTAATATTTTTCTTCAATTTTTCATAGTCACCACCTGAAGATTCTATTGTCAATTAACATGAACATTCTCAAATAGTATAATACAACAGAACCTCAAACTCTTAACAAGCTCAAGAAAGTCCAATGCAATGAAAATTGATTGAAAAGCATTATTAATTTGTAATAACTAATAACCATAACCAAAATAAAAGAAAGAACACACCTTCTGGTCATCTCTGGGAACACCATAACCACTATAATACATCTGACCTACCAAGACCTGCATGTTTATGTCCCCAGCTTTAGCTTCTTTCAGTTAGCAGAACTCAAATATATATATATATAATCAGGGTTCGACCAATTTTACCAACTGCCACTGAACCGGTTGCTTGTTCCAGCTGCTTCACCACATCTTCCAACTCACCAGGGCAACTCCTATGTATTTTAATCTGCAAATGCCATTCAAAATTGCAATTACAAATTATTAGAATTCAAGTGTTTGTACAGAAACTGATAATTTTTACCATAACTATTATAACTTTTAAAAGCCAAGAAAGTTCAAAAATGTTTGAACAGCATAACAAATACTAACCTCATTCTGAATAAGTTCTTAGCACAGTAGACACATGGTATAAAGTATAAACCCTACAAATATTACCCTCTCTGCAGTCAAATAATTAATCACAATAAGCATGCAAAGTAGCTCAATTCCCACTTCCCAACCACTCAATAATCCGACCAATTTAAGCAGTACATGGAAAACCAAAGAGACAAAGGAAAGCTGTCCAACACAGTTTATCCATGTTTTGCATGCAATGCCATGATATAATAACATTACGTGCCATAGTCCTTTTAAGCATTTCCTTTGATGGTTTTACATGGTTTAATAATAACTAACAACTTCAAGCAAGGAAAAATACTACCAATCACAAATGCAAAACATGAGAAAACTTACACCCAATTTCATAAGCAATCCAAGAGGAAAAGTACCTAAATCTTGTGAATTGGGAAAAGGAAACACAGAAAACAAGTTCCGCTCTTTTCCATCTCTCACAGGAAATTCATCAAACACATGGCAAGCATAACAATACTGAAGCGAGACAATCTCTCAAGCATGTTCCTCCAAAAACAATAACAACACAATTAACAGGGAAATTGAAATTGATACCTTGAGAAGCTCATTGGCTTCAAGTGTCTCAATGAAAGAGGTTGCAACATTGGGGGTAACACCGGACTTTCCCACCAACTGGGTCTTGAGAAGCTCTTTCCTTTCAGTTAGCAGAACTCAAATATATATATCAGAAAGCTGTCTCTAGCACTTTTTCCATGAGGCTTCAATATATTGATTCCCTATAATAATGGTGAACCAAAAAAAAAGGACAGAGGATAAAATCCAGAGAATGGCCGTGATAATTAAAGCACGTAAAGGCAAGATTTAACTAATTGAAGTACACATCACAGATTCTCAACACATGCTGAAAATAGAATGTTTTAGTTTCACCTAGGAGCAAGCCATATAAACAATAAGATGAAAAGGAATTCGAAAAACCAACCTTGATTGGGTATTTAACTTCAAACATACCAAGTTGGCAAAGAAGTCGGTGTCACCAGCTATCAACTTTGACGACATGCTGGTCTTGGCACAGTCCAAGCTTGTCAACCTAAAGTCAATAGAGAAATCCGATTTAGTAACAAATAAGATATACCAGAGCTAGTAACTGCATCGCACTTATGGCAAGAGAAGCAAGCTCTGATCAATACAAAAATGCAGAATGGGAAACCTGTATTAGTAGGCAATCGATACCTTGACGGAGAGAATTTTACCATTGTATTACAAGAAACATTCAATTCATCCCAACACGAGTTAAGAAATAACTAATAAACAGTATCTCACAGAATTATACCACAAAGAAAAGAGTAACAAGATCACATAAGTCATCAAAATGTTTCATACCTTGCATTTATCAAGACCTCTTGCATTTAGAGCTGCAATTTAAAGAATCAGACTTTATTCGAATATCTGCTTACTATATATTAAATAATAGTGACAAAGTTAATTAACCATTAATCAAATTTACCACTAAATTGAAACCTCGCCGAAAAAATTGTGCGCTATTAGTCATGAAGTGAGAATTTGTTTTACATACACACTTTATTTTTCGTCTCCGCTTCTTTTTCTCACTTTTTTTTTTTTTTTGGCAAAACCCCTCTGATCTCTTCATAACTATTCTTGCCAACTAGCGAGATAAAGACAAATAAAGACTCAATGACGTAAATATAAACATATTTAAAATATTATTTGGATAAAAAATAAAGACACATTGATATTGTTTAAAAATATATGAAAAATTTTAAGCAAGTAAAAAAACTGCTATTAAAAAAAATATGTTATAGAGTATTATATTATATTATTATTCATAAGGGATGTTGTAAAAATATCAATAATGTACTAAATTCTTGTTATTTAATCTAAACGTTAAGAATTAAAATAATATTTTATTTTATATTAAATTATATTATATTACTTTTTTAAACACTAATGATATTCCTTTATTTTTTACACCAATTAATAATTTAAATATAGTTTACATTCCCCTTATAATGATCTCTATTTATTTTATCCATGTAAACGTAAGAGTAAATTGCTAGTATGAATAAAAAAAGAGTAACACGTTTAAAAAAAATATCAATAATAAAAGTGGTTAATTTAAAAGTAATATGTATGTTGTTATTAAAAACTTTTTCTCTAAAATAAAAAGCATATAATACTTTATCTTTTATATTTATATCATAGAATATTGAATAATTGTTACTTGTATGAAATTTAAATCATTAAATAAAACTATAATAGAGAAAATATATAAAATACAATTTTTTATTAGATTGAAAAAACAAAAAAACAACTTAGTTGTTTCATTATCAAATTGTCAGTTATTGTTTTAGAATAGGATTTCGATCACGAGTAAATTAACTAATTAATTGCACTTGAATTTTGTTAGGATTGGATAGTGTAGATTTGAAAAAGAGAATGTTTAGTTTAAATTTAAAATATTTTTTAATATAAACTCATTTTTATCGGTGTAAAAATGACAAAAACATAAAAAAAAAATGCTAAAATTAAAGTATTATAAAAAAAAAAATACGATGAATGATTGAACCAAGATACTTTTATTATATTTATATCATTAAATGTATATGTGGCAGTAACTATGTATTGAAAAACCAGTTAGAAAAAAAAAAGGGATTGTAACAGAATCAATTACGAGTTATAAATGAGTTTCATAAATGTATATGTGGCAGTAACTGTGTATTGAAAAATCAGTTAGAAAACAAAATATGTAACAGAATTAGTTTTGAGCTATAAATGAATTTCATAATGATACTATTTAATATTTATTGATGATTGATTTTTCTCCAAATATTTTTCTGCCCACCGTCAACGAAACCTATAAATAAAGGACCTCATATGGTTTCCAATTTTCCGTTACACTATTATACAAACACTCTCTTCTTCGCTGAATCTCTCCGACTCTGATTCAGTGATTCTAATCCTTATTAGTTTTATTGAACTTTCCGAACTCAATTCTACTCTTAATTCAGGTTTGCTTCTTAGCACGTTACCTTCTTTGGAATTTCTTTTTTTTCTTCGTTAGTGTTCATATTGTATTTTACTTAAGTGGTGGTGTTAAGTTGGGTTGATGGAGAAGTGGAGTAACAGAATTTGGGTTTTGATGAGGGAATGGAATCTGCAGCTTCTTCTAATTGGGTTGTTGTTTAAGTTTTGGAAGAGATTAATGAGCAATGAAGGGTCTTATTGATGGGAATACTGTGTTTTATTTCGTAGTATCATGGCTATTATAACAACAACAAAGAGGACTGAACGGCTCCGTCGTACAACACCACAAACATGCAAGTATTGGCTAGCTGGGAGATGCAACAGAAATCCTTGTGGATTTTCACATAGCTTACCAACCTCGCCATCCAATGTATACTATAATGCCAATACGACATATAAGTATTCGAAGAAGCCCGATTCGTCCTTTGAGAAGATCGCCAGTTCCTCTGCTAAGAAGGCAATAAATTGCACACCCAAGGCCTTCAAGAAGCCAGAAAATTGTGCACTAAAGGCTGTTGAGTGCAGACCAGAAGCTATATCTGTTGGCTTGGCCAGTTCCTCTGCTAAGAAGGCAATAAATTGCGCACCCAAGGCCTTGAAGAAGCCAGAAAATTGTGCACCAAAGGCTGTTGAGTGCAGACCAGAAGCAGAAGCTATATCTGTTGAGAAGCCAACCAAGTGTGAAGAAAAGGCTGTATTGATTGAAAAGACTGCAGACGTGGAAGATGTGGCCACTGTTGCTAAGGCTTCTGTGGATAAATCACGCAGTATTTGCAAATCTTGGATGACTGACAATTGTGTGGACGGTGACTTGTGTCAGAATTTGCATTCATGGTTTTATGGTGATGGGTTTTCTACGCTTGCAAAGCTTCATGAACACAACAAGGTATATACATGTCTGATTCCACCTTTTATTATTTGAAAGTACATTCAGTTTAGTGTATTTTGTCTTGGTTTAATTTGAAAGTTAAGTGAATATTGCAATTGAAATAAGTTTGAGGGATAAGCAAAAAGTGAAAAACTAAAGAGATGCCATAACTAAGTTGCAATAAATTAAAAAAAATTCAACACGAAGCATAGGTGTATTAGTTATAAACTTATAATCCCAATATTTGTTTCTAAAATCTAAAGAATCCATTCTATAGAAGCAACCATGATAAGAGACATTAAGAACTAACTTTGAAAAATAGAGCTGTAATTTTTTAGGCCAGTGCTTAGCACCTGCTTCACATAAAAATAACCGTGTTTGCCTAGCTTAGAATAAATCAGAATAGAAGATCCTTAGTTTAAAATTGATATGGAAATGGAATCTAATACATTTTACATACACTGCATTTATTTTATTGTCATTCAAGTATTAAGCAAGACAGCAAGACAGCATTTATTTTATTGCCATCAACACGCATATTATATCAAATTCACGTAGAAAATGTATATTATAAATCTTACCCACCTTGCCGAAGAGTATCAAATCTAATCTAGGACAAGCTTTTACATAAGAGCAACATTCTACTAATATTTAAAAGTGCCATCGAGTTGGATTCGTTTATGCTAATATTCAAATTTTGTTTACAGGAAATCACTGGCATTGCACTGCCGGCTGGTTCAAACAAGCTTATTTCTGGTAGCACTGACGGCACAGTTCGAGCATGGGACTGCAACACTGGCCGTTGTGTTAACATGATCCATCTTAATTCTCCAGTTACCTCACTTATATCTGAGGGCCCATGGATCTTTGCCGGTGTGAAAAATGCTGTGAAGGTAAGCTCTTTTGTTTAATTGTAATAATGGTATCTTATGTATAGGAGCTTTAACTGTAAACTTATAATTTGATTGTGGTTGTTTTGTTAAGGCATGGAATATTCAGACGGGTGCAGATGTTACTCTTGATGGACCTAAAGGGCAAGTCCTTTCCTTGAATGTTGGCAATGATATCCTCCTTGCTGGAGCAGAGGTAAATTACCTTGGCTTGCAGTGATTTAAGATTTGTTTATAATTAGCCATTTGCTACTGATTAGAACTATGACATGTCAACTACTTCTGTTGTCCATTAGTTTTTAAATAATCCATTTAAATTGCAGGATGGTGTTATTTATGCTTGGAGATGCAGCTTTGAGTCTCCTTTCAAAACGGTTGCAACACTAAGTGGTCATAGCAAACCAGTGGTTTGTCTTGCTATTGGATGTCACAAGATGCTTTACTCTGGATCCATGGACCATAGCATTAAGGTAGTGTTTTTGTTTATTTATTTATATGCTTCATGTAATTTGCACACTATTCCCCTTTAGCTAAGCAATTTCTTACCCTGCTATCTACAGGTTTGGGACCTTGATACATTACAGTGCACAATGACACTTAACGGACATACCGACGTTGTCACATCACTTATTTGCTGGGAGAATTACTTGTTATCGGGTTCATCTGATTGCACAGTCAATGTTTGGGTGTGCACCGAGGAGGGAACTCTAGAAGTGACATACACTCACACTCACGAAAATGTAAGTTGTTCAACCACTAATGTTTGTTCACAAATATGTCTTTAAGCTGGTATTTTGATTTTGTTTAAGAGGGAGGTGATTGGTTTGTCCAATTCATTTTTTTTTATTTGTTATTTTTATTTTATTTGTTATTATAGGCTGTTCTTGGACTGTATGGGATGACTGATGTAGAGGCCAAGTCAATATTGTTCTGCTCGTGCAAAGATAATTCAGTTCGTATGTATGAATTGCCGACGTGAGTGATGATAAATCTTTCATCTACTTGTCTTGCTACTATTACTGGGCTTGTTTTTTTTTTTTTACTATTTTAGCTACTTACTGTCTCTGCTTCTACAGGTTTCTAGAGAGAGGTCGACTATTTACAAGACAAGAAGTTCGATCCTTTCAGATAGGCCCTAGTGGACTCTTCTTCACTGGAGATGGGACTGGTTTGCTGAATGTGTGGAAATGGTTAGAAGAGGCCAAGGTGCCAACATAGGAAACTACATCTTGAGTTACATGATGAGTTATTCTAATTACTTTAATGTGGTGACCTTATCTTTATTCTCTGAATGTATGAATTAACTGAGCATACTTGATGTTGGGGTTGGGCACATTGGTTCTTGAGATACAAGAATTTAGAGAAGTATTATTAATTCTCTGAAATATCAAAAAGATTGATTCTTGAAAGAAACAGCAAAAAAAAAAATCGAAAAAAAAAAGTCCAAGGCTTTGAGCATCAATGGTTAGGAGGGTCAAAATTGGCCTAAAAAGCTCAAAAGAGTTGTTTTCCCTAACTATATGCTTGTGGTGTAAAAGTGTCAAGTAATCCTTGATACTAAACATTTAAAGTCGTGACCCAAAGGTATTAAATAGTACGCTTAAGGCTCTGAGCACCACTGTCTGGGAATTTAAGCAAAGCTAAATTCGAATCCAAAGGGTTCCCCAATTAAGTGCTTGTGGTGTTTATGTATCAGGTGGTAATACTTGAAAACAAAACACTTAGAGTCACGGCTAGACTCAAAAGTGCAAAGCACCAAAAGAAATAAAAGCTGTGTTCAAGAATCAAGAAAAACTTAAAAGAAGAGAGTCAATAATATGATCTGAATTCTAGTTCTAAGGGATACCAATATTGCTGAACTTCAAAGGAAAGAGAGATGCAAAGCTATTCAGAAATAAAGAGTTAATAGCCCCATTCAGTAATTAGACCTAGCTTCATCTGACAACTCTTAACTTCCAATGTATAATGTAACATTCTATGTATTATACAATTCTCAATAAGACCATCAGTTTTATAAAGTATGTGTGTTGTTTTAAATTCTTCATTTAACTTCTGAAATTATAATATCGGTTTTGATCTTCTTTTAAGGAGAAAGAAAGAAAAAAGTGACCGATTGAAAAACTACATAATAATAGGCAACATAATTTTAGACTCTTAGAACTTTTCTGCAGCATTTAGTTCCCTTCGTAGAACCTGAAAGCAGTACACCCTTACTTTTTTTAATTACAAGCTTCAAAAAGTTATTTATAAGTATAAACCCTTTGGTCATAAGATATTTCCAAGATGGAAAATTTGACTCTTAATTGGAAATGCACTCGAGCTTTAAGTTCATGGTTGAAAAAACGTAAGGATGAAAATCTTGAGAGTTTGAATAAACTTTACCGTTTTAATGATGATGAGCAAAAAAAAGTCTAAAGTGCCAATTGAATTATTTGAGAAGACACCCAACTTGGAAACAATGGAAGTAAGCTATTACTATGATGAAACCCTCAAAAATAGATGAAGCTAGTAATAAGGAGATTATTGGAAACTTAAAAAAGAATTGTACCTCTTCAAATTATGTGTGTTGCAATCCATCAATGGGTTAGAATAGTATACTTGTCAAAGCAGCTGTGTCGAATGTCCAAAATTGATAACACTAGTACTATAGCCTTCCTCCAATCTGAAAGAATTGCACATAGAATCATGTGAGGCAGAGGCAGAGGCATTGCTACGTCAGCGAAAATATTAATACGCCCTGAGGAGTTGCAAGTTGAGTATTGCGAATCAAGTTTCTAGAAGGATTCAAGTTTCTTACAACTCGAGTGATGATTCGGTCTTCCACCATGATCTTAATGCTGCTGCAGTATGACAGTTTATAAGTCAGGTAATAAATAAATAAATAAAGATCCTTCTCCAAATAAAATTTTATTATGTCCAAGAGAAATAATTTCTACACTTGGTTGTATCAACTGAAGTGATGAACAATTTATATTCAGTGATTTCAACTTTAAGCAACTGGATGGAATATTGATTAGTTTCAGGCATGGAATAATGTCAGTTTCTAGAGGTGGTTTCAGGCTTCCATTTCTAAAAGAAGTCATTGTTAATGAATGTAAATGCATGACAAGTTTGTTTCCCGCATCAGTTTTCAAAAACAATATACGAAAATTAGATGTGAGAAACTGTGTGAAGTTAGAGGAAATTTTTGGAAAATATGAAGTCATAACTGCAGGGAAAGAAAATAATAAAGAGCTTTTGATGTTCCCTTGCTTAACCACCTTGACTCTTTGGGAATCGCCAGCTCTAAGGTGCATTTGGTCAGGGATGCAAATTCTAGATTGGCCTGAGTTAAAAGAGATGGATGTTTATCATTGTCCCGAGCTGAAGATGTTTGCAGATGATCTTGAAAATTCTACATATTCAAACACAGGATCTTCAAAATTCTACATATTCTTCACTTTGGACTACTTCAAGTGGACCTCCAAAACATCTTATTCCTCAAATTGTTGAGTTTCCATGATGACTTACATTCATTTCCAGATAATTTCGTCTCAACGATTCAACTAGCTGCTATAGAACAGATTGCAGTGGTCGAATTAGAATGAGTATACATAACCCAACTCACTTGAATTCGAATGAAGAAACATCACTCTGAAATTAGAAAAGGCCAGAAGAGGCATTTGAAAGCAATGCTAATTTGACAGCACTAGCAGCACCTTCTGCCGTTAAAAGTCGAGTATTGGCAGTTATATCAGTTTTAACATAGCCAGGGCACACACTATTGATGCATATAGTAGGGTACTTTTTAGCAACAATTCTTGTATATGCATTCATAGCAGCTTTTGAGATAATATAGGCACCAAGAACCTTAGGCGATCCTTTTCTTTCTAAACACCCTTCTTTGATATCTTTCACAAATTCATTCAACACTTCATCAACTCTCTCTTCTGTAAGGTTTTCAGCATCGCCCAAGATTCCTTTAGCCCATTCATTTTATACACGCTGAATTATTAGAAATGAAAAGCAATAATAATGAGAGTTACAAAACAGAATCATAAAATAGTAATGGAGAATAAAAAGTAATAAAATACGCTTATTAGTAGAGCAACAACCAAATTTAGCGAAACAATCTAAGATCTACTAATTTTTTAAAAAAAAAAGTTCAATTATTCTGTTGGTTTCCATAATTTCATCAAAATTTTAATTAGATCCTTATAGTTTAAAAGTTTGTATTGACTATTGAGTCTCTATATTAGATAAAAACTTTCCATTCGGTCTTTTTTTAGCATTAGCGTGTTTTTTTCTAAAAAATAATCATTAGTAAAGATTTAATTACAAATTTTTACCTAATATAAAGATCTAATCACAAATTTTTAAACTATAAGAATCTAATTACATAATTAGTAAAATTATAGAGATTATTAGAATAATTAAACCTTAAAAAAACACAAACAAATAAAGAGAGTATCCTACCTTTAACTTTCATAGGGAGGATGATACATTCACAATTCTTGGTGATTCAGATCATTGGAGAAGAGGGAGAAGGGCTTCAGATATTCTTTTAGCACTATAATAATTTATTTGCAAGCATTCTTCAGCTAGTTCGAATGTTTCAACGATTCCGGCTTTCTCTATTACATCATCTGATAATTCCTAAAAATTTCACCCAATTCAATATCCTAAGAAAACTTCTTAGCTTGTCTTTGGTTTATATTTTTTAAATTCTAAAATAGAAAATGTTGAAAAATGAAAAAATATGAACCAAACTGGCTGTAAAATTCTTACCCTGCTATTCAATAACACTTGAGGGACCAAATCATTGTCCTTAATCACAAGTCCACCAATCACTGCATTGTTGATCTACAAAATGCAATTCTTTTCTTCAAGAATAATATTAATCTACCAAGTCAAGGTTATTAATTAAGGCAATGAACTCATTCCTGGTTAGTATCCAAAATTAATAACATAAACCCTAAACATGACTTGATAGTAATTAAACCTCTTAGCATGCAGAGCTTCATACGAGAAGTTTAATTTATTACATTCAGAACAAATTAGTCAATTACATTTTTTTAGTGGAATTGTAAGGAAAAAAAAAACCTTAACATGCAACTAACAAACATGAAAATAAATGAGAAAATCCCAAATCATACAATAGAAATTTATATAGTCAATGAAACTTATTTCTGAGTAGAAAAATGCAAACATGGAAATTTTATTTTCACATAATTCATCTTGTATCCCGTTTCATGCAAACAAAAAAAGAAAAAGAAAGTGATATATATATGGAATTTAATTTGTCAAGTTACCAAAATATCGAGTTTTCGAAATTCGGATTTGATGAAATTTGCAAGAGAATCCACACTAGCAGGATCAGCAACATCAAGTTGGTGAAAGAGGACAAGATGAGAGAGATCTTTGAGAGTTTCCAAAGCATGAAGGCCTCTCTTCTCATCTCTGGAAGTCAACACAACCTTACTATTTCTATTCCAATTCCTTTGTTTGCATCAGTCACAACTGCATATCTGATTAATTTGGAAAATAATGTAACTTCATTTTTTCTTAGAAAAAAAATACTGAAAATAGAAACAAACAGATCCAATTCCTTTGTTTGCTTCAGATAGGGTTTGAAGTGGAATGAAGTATGTATATAAAAGAAAATGCTAGTGTCTCAAGCAAAAAAGTGGTGTACTTTACCTCTGGCGCTTGTTCCATCTTTAATTTGAGGCTTTGTTGGTTTCTAACGAAGATAAGTTAAGGCTTCAGTTCATGAGCACTGTTTCCATGCATGTATGCCACTTGCCATGATTTCCGCCTTACAAGTTTGCTGAGATAACATTCAATTTGAGTTTAGTTCGGTGAGATAATACTCAATTTCGTCCATGAATTTGTATATGAGTCTCTTAAGTCTCAATTTAGTTTTTAAAGTTTCAATTGTCTTTATTTAGTTCCCAAATTTTGCGAATATGACTCATGTTAGTCCTTGAAACAATTTTTAATGTATAAACGTTAATAGAATGCTGTCATGGATAGGCGAACGCTAAGTTAGACTCTCTAAAATAATGTCGTTTTGGTTTTGACACTCAAATAACCCAAAAACAATATCATAAGTGGTATTTATTGAAATTTTACCTAACAAAACAAGTGATGCGACATCATTTTTGAGTTATTTGAATACCAAAACTAAAATTACATCATTTTACAGGTTTCAGTATGACATTTGATTATTCATTTCAACGGCATTAAAGTTTTTGAACTAAAAATCATCTCAAAGACTAATGTGAGGCACGTTTATAAAATTTGGAGACTAAATAGAGAAAATTAAAATTTCGGGACTAAATTAAGACTCACGTGCAAGTTCAGGGACCAAATTAAGTATTATCTCATAGTTTGGTTTGAGTTTTTAAGTTGATTAATTTGTTTCAGTTTTATAACCGTTAATCAAGAAGTTAGCCTTTTACATAAATTATGGTAAAAATTTAAAATTTAGTCAAATTAATTAAACTAGAGTGAGATTCGCGCAATATGCGGAGAGATTGATTATTTATACTATATAGTATATTTTAATAAATATTATATTAAAAATTTTTAGAGAACATATTATAAATAGATTTTAAATTTATTTATTTTTAAAAAACACATAGATTATTTATATTAAAGTTATACAAAACTGCATCTTTATTTTTTATTTTCATTTTTTGATTTGCATTAATTACTACACTTTGTCTTTTCTTGTGTTTTTTTTTTTTGTAAATAATTAAAACAATGAATGAATGAGAATGAAAAACATATAAAAATGTTATATTAAATTTAAAAAATTTTTGATAATTAGTATGAAAGATTAAGAAATGAAGAGTAGTAAGTCTTAATATGTATAAGTTGTAGAATTTGAATATTTATAACTGAAATTTTTTATAATTATTATTATGATGACACTTTTAATGTATGTTTATTGTATTTAATTAGTACTTGATGTTTCAATTGAATAATAATAGATAAGAGTTTTTTGTTTTAATTTTTTTAAAATATTTTACTAAATAGTGATTGGTTGATTTTTATCTTTTGTCAAGTCATTAGAATTGTTGATGTGGCATCATTAGCAAAAAAAAATAGCTTAAACTCATTACAAAAAAAGTTAGTATTAACTTTTATATATTATAAATAGATAGATAGATTATTTAATAATTTTTTATTATTAATTTTATGTAAAATTGACTGTATTTAAAATTTTATTATAAATTATATTTTAGAATGAATTATTAATAATAGGACATTTACTAGAAATTATTATCAACAGTTAATGCTACTTGACATGTTAACTTGGTCTGATAATGGTACATATAAATGATACAAAAAAATAAAAATATAAAAATTATTATTTTTATATTTTATTTAATAATAAATTAGAATATATTATAAAAAATTAATTTATTTTTATTTTTTAGTTTAAAAAATTAAAAAATATAATTATAAATATTAATAAAAATAAAAAATAAATTATATCTCTTATTATTAATGTTTATATATTTTTAAATATAATATATCTATTTATATTTCATCTATTAAATATAATTTTATATTTTTATATTTTTTTATTTTTGTTTTAATGTTTCATATCTATAAACACACAATCATAAAATATGTTATCTAATTATAATTTTTATATCTCTTGAATCTAGACTCATGTGATTCTTAAAATTTCTTAGAAGTACTATTTTCATCCGACTTAAAAATAGTAATTGATGAAAAATCTCGGTCCACAATTAGAAAATCATACCAAATAGATACTGCTAAGCATATGTCCTTTGACACACTTGTCATGAATATCTGTCTACTATATATTAAATAATAGTGACAAAGTTAATTATCTATTAATCAAATTTACCATTAAATTGAAACCTCATCGAAAATTGTGTGTTATTAGTCAAAGAAAATGATCCTCTCAATTATAAAAAAAATTGAGGAAGTAAAGTGTGATTTTTAACTTTTTATTACTCTTTTTTGTTTTATTTATAAAATTAATAATGAGAGATCATACTTTACTTCTTCGAGTAAGAGAGAATTCATTCCGTCATGAAGTGAGAATTTGTTCTATAAAGATCTAACTACATACACACTTTAATTTATTTTCTGTCACCACTTCTTTAATTTTACTCATTCTATTTTTTTTTTTTTTGGAAAAATCCTTCTCTTCATAACTCTTGTTGTCAACTAACAAGATACCCGTCCTATGTACGTACTCCGTACTCTGTACAATTTTGAAAATCGAAGATGAGCGCTGGAGTGAGCGGGGAAGAGACTTTGAGGGTGAAACACGGTGAGGCAGCCGATAATGTCGGCAGAAGAGATAAGGGGGAGAGTGGGGGAGGGATTGCATCAGGGGAAAAGGAGGATCATATTTTGGGAGGGGTTTCTAAGCCTTTGAAGGTTTCTTTCAGGGACAAAGTTGTAGGTTCCAAGATTGCTAAAGCTTTTTCACTTGTTGAAACTTTATCGGGAGATAACATTGCGGTAGTTTCTGGGAAGTAAGGAGATCTCTTGCCACCGAGTGTCACGTTTACCCAAGAAGCTAAGAATTGCTTGGCAGAACCTTATAAGGATGCTATAGTAATTAAGGTGCTAGGTAAACATTATAGCTACACTGCATTGTCTCATAAACTCCGAACGGTATGGAGGATTAAGGGAGGTTTTGGTTTATTGGACGTGGGATTTGACTACTTTCTTGTGAAGTTTGATGTAGCTGAGGAGCGAGAAAAAGTTCTCTTAGGAGGTCCATGGATGATCGAGGGAAATTATGTGGCTGTGAAGCCTTGGGATCAAGAGTTTAGATCAAGTGAAAACTGTTTTGGAGCAACTTTAGTGTGGATTAGAATTTCTGGATTACCAATCTGGTGCTACCAAGAAGATGCAATGCTCCGTGTTGCGGCTGCAGTTGGCATTCCCGTTAAGGTTGATTTGGCAACAAAATTAGCTGAAAGAGGACGATATGCTCGAGCATGTGTTCAGATAGATTTAGGATTGCCAGTGACTAAGAAGATTCTTGTTGAAGGTGTTGAATATGAGGTTGAATATGAAAGTCTTCACCTTATTTGTGGCTCCTGTCTCAAGTTTGGTCATGATATGAAGGTGTGCAAGACTGACAGCAATGCAGGAGGAGGAACTAATGCCAAGGTGATCAGCGATGTAGCAAAGCAGCCAGAAAGCTCAAATTCAAAAAATCCAGTACATGTAGAAAAGGCAAGTTTTCATTTTGGCAAGAATCTTGGAGATGAGACTGTAAAAGTTACTGTCCCGGATTTGGTGGAGAGTGATTTGCATGCTGTTCATGTAGACCATGCACAACATGAGGATTTGGAAGGTTGGACTCAAGTGATTAGGAAAGGAAAGTATAAAATGGGTCAAAAGCCTTCTCTTAGCACCCATCAGGTCCAACCAAAAGTAAAGAAGACTCCTAACAAGGCTACCAATACTTGGACAAGGCCTAATCACCAACGTACAACACATGCTACTGGATCCAAAGCAAAATTAAGCAGGGGCATCAATATTGGAAAACCGGTTAGTGTGGCTTCTTCGGGGACCCGGCACAATGTTCATCATCAGCAGCAAGGTGAGACAACAAATGGCACTGTGCGAAAGCGTCCTCGCCCAAACTCTTTGCAGAATTCACCAGTAGATAAGGATGGAGCATCGACGGCGGGTATGGTGCAAGTTTCGACGGAGAAAATTGGGCTGCAACTTGAGAGTCCATTAAAGGCAGGATCGTCGAAGACAGGGACATCATGTTGAGTCTCGAGTTTGTTATTGGAGCTCCCTTTTTGCTATTTTATGGATAGTTTCAATATCATAGCCTGGAATGTGAGGGGTGCGTCTAACAAGATGGCCCGTGTGCATTGCAAAAATTTGGTGAGAATATATAAACCATCTTTTTTCTTTCTCTTTGAGACTCATACCATGTTTAATAATTTGAAGAATTTTTGGGATAAGTTGGGTTTTCATTGTGTTGGTATTGAGGAAGCAGTAGGACACAGGGGTGGCATTTGGTTTCTATCTTCTATTGCTAATGCTTCTTGTGTGGTTATTGATCAAATTGACCAATGTATCACAGTGAAAGTGAGTGTGGGTAACTTAGTTTGGCTTTGTAGTGCAGTATATGGGAGTCCTCAATTCGAAAAAAGATGTATGCTTTGGGATCATTTGCGTTCTATTAATTCAGACCATAATAGACCATGGATGGCAGTTGGTGATTTTAATGAGATTGTGGCACCAGATGAGAGTACAGGTGCTTATTTTTCTTCTCACAGAGCTAGTCTATTAGCTACTACTCTAGATGAATGTGAGCTCTTTGATCTTAAAGTGACTGGTAGGAGATATACTTGGTATAGAGCAGTTCAGGCTGGCAGGGACTTGGCTAAAAGGTTGGATAGAGCTATAGTTAATGAGGCGTGGATGACAATGTTTCCTGAGGGTTATTCTGAAATTCTTAGCAGGCTTCATTCTGATCATTGTCCTATTTTAGTTCGTTGTCATGGTAGCCCCAGAGTGAAAGGTTCACGTCCTTTTAGGTTCCAAGCTGCGTGGGCAACACATCCTTCTTATAAACATGTTATTAGTAAGGCTTGGAATCAAGAGTTTGGAGGCGTTACCGAAAGGCTTAAGATGGTTCAACAGGCTTTTTTGGACTTCAACTCAAAGATTTTTGGAAATATTTTTGTGCGAAAAAATAAGTTGGAATATCAGATTGATCAGATTCAACAGCGTTTAGAGGTTACCGATGTGTTATCTCTGAGAATTAAAGAAGCTGAACTGAGGGAAGATTACAATAGGCTTTTGTTGCAAGAGAAACTTTTTTGGTACCAAAAATCTAGAGAGCAGTGGGTCAAGTATGGGGATAGAAACACTAAATTCTTTCATCTTCAGACTTTGGTGCGTAGAAACCATAATAGAGTACATGGATTATATGTTAAAGATGGGTCTTGGTCTACTGATCCAGATATTCTCCAGGAAGAAGCCCTCTCTTTTTACAAGAATCTCTTTGGTACAACGGAAGAGGTTGAGGTTGATTGTTTAGGGGATGTTCCGATGCCCACTCTAAGCACTGAGGCTTGTGCTAGGTTAATTGACCCTGTCTCTTTTGCGGAAGTCAAGTCAGCAGTATTCAGTATGAGCCCTTTTAAGGCTCCTGGTCCAGATGGCTTTCAAGCTTATTTTTTTAAAGAATATTGGGAGATAGTAGGCACTGAGATTTGGAATATTGTCCGGAGCGCTTTTTTGGGAGAGTTCTTAAATCCTAGCATCATGGAAACTCTGATTGTGCTTATTCCTAAAATTGATAACCCTACCTTTATGAAGGATTTCAGGCCTATTAGCTTGTGTAATGTTGTTTATAAAATTATCACCAAAGTATTGACTAACCGACTTCGGCCTTTTCTTCCAGATATTGTTAGTCCTTTACAAGGAGGTTTTATTCCAGGTCGTGGTGCTCCTGATAATATTATTGTGGCCCAAGAAATTCTGAATTTCATGAAGCACACAAAATCCAAGAAAGGTACTCTTGCTTTTAAAATTGATCTTGAAAAAGCTTATGATAGGGTGGATTGGAGGTTTTTGGAGAGTACTCTCATTGCTTTTGGTTTTCCTATCATCACTGTTAATTTGATTATGACTTGTGTCCGTGCATCATCTCTTTCTATTATGTGGAATGGGAATAGATTGGATAATTTTGCTCCTAGAAGGGGGCTTAGACAGGGCGATCCAATGTCTCCTTACTTATTTGTGCTTTGTATGGAAAGACTTGCTTGCTATATATCTCATAAGGTGGTTGAGGGTGTGTGGAAACCAGTTTCTGTCACTAGGGGTGGCCCAAAATTTTCTCATTTGATGTTTGCAGATGATCTCTTACTCTTCTGTCAGGCTACAAAGAATCAGGTCCAAATGGTCATGCATTCTCTTAACATTTTTTGCAAGGCATCTGGCATGAAAGTGAATCTTGAAAAGTCTAAAGCTTTTTGTTCTAAAAATGTGACTGCTCGTAGAAGAGATATTTTTACTAGTGTTTCTTCAATACGTTTTGCTTTGGACTTAGGAAGATATCTTGGAGTTAACCTTAATCATTCCCGTACCAGTAGGGCTTCTTTTCATTCGGTGATTGAAAAGGTGAGGGGAAGATTAGCTAATTGGAAAGGAAGGCTTCTAAATAAAGCAGGGAGACTTTGCTTGATCAATTCTGTTGCAGCATCCATTCCTGTCTATCATATGCAGGTATCTTTTTTTTCAAATTGGGTTTGCGATAAATTATCTTCTATGATGAGACAGTTCCTTTGGAAGGGTCAAGTTGATGGTAAAGGTCTTTCTCTTGTTAATTGGAGGACCGTGATCACTCCAAAAAAATTTGGTGGCCTGGGTGTTAGAGATCCTGCGTGTGTTAATATATCTTTACTTGGTAAATTGGTGTGGCAACTTTTTCATTGTCAGGACAAGCCTTGGGTTGCTCTATTGAGGGCGAAGTATCTGAGGAATGAGGGAGTTTTAGATGGCCCTGTCCCTTGCAATGCTTCTCATGTTTGGAAGAGTATCTCAAAGGCTTTTGGTGCTCTTAAGGATGCCTTCTCTTGGTGCGTTGGGTCACTTGATCAATCTTTTTGGTTTGACAATTGGAGTATTGAGGGCCCAATTGCTCAAGATGTCCCTTTTGTACATATATCTGACTCTAATTTAACTATTAGAGACGTTTGGAAAGATGGTCAATGGAATCTCCATGATATTTTCTCTACCATTCCAGAAGATGTCAAACAGCGTTTGAATGCTTATAATCCGGATTTGAATGCTGGAGAGAGTTCGGGTTGGTCGTGGGGTGTGGCATCTTCTAGACTTTACTCAGCTAGGAGTGGGTACAGTTGGCTAGCCAAAAGAAAGTTTGACTGGAATGAGCATGATAATTGGTTGTGGGTATGGCGACTGCATATTCCTGAGAAGTACAAGTTCTTGATTTGGCTCAGTCTTCATAATGCTATTCCTACGGCAGAGTTTCGTTTGGGTCGTGGTTTAGCTTTATCTAGCACCTGTCATCGGTGTCAGAATGGTTCTGAATCAATTCTTCATTGTCTTCGGGAGTGCCCTAGTGCCAAGGAGATCTGGAACCTTTTAGGCCTGTATTCAAATAACTCGAATTTACATGATTGGCTCTACAGAGGTGCAAGGAGTGAAAATGTTTTTCTTTTCTTTTCGACCATCTGGTGGATTTGGAGAAGCAGGAATCAGGACTTATTTAATATAGATGATTCATGGAGTGCTAGTAAAGTGGTGAGTTTGATTCGTAGTTCAGTAAGGGAGTTTCACACTATTTTTGCTATGCATCAATCTCTGTCTCCTCCTTCACTTTGTTTGCATTGGGTTCCACCTCCAGTTTATTCTGTTAAATTGAATTGTGATGCTAGTTGGTTTGCTCCTTCTGGCTATGCTGGTTTTGGTTGTATCATTCGCAATCCTGATGGATGTTGGTTGAAAGGTTGCACTGGAAAAGTCGAAGTGTGCAGTGTTCTTTTTGCTGAATTGTATGCAATTTGGAGAGGTTTACTTCTTGCTTGGGAGAGTGGATTTCGTGAGGTTATTTGTGAAACAGACTGTTTAGAAGCTCTTTTCTTGGTAAACCAAAGAATGCTTGGTAAGGATATTCCGGAATGGGATTTGGCAAAGCATATACAGGAGGTTATGAATTGGAATTGGAGAGTCTCTATTCTTTTAATTCAGAGGACTGCAAATAGTGTTGCAGATTGTATGGCTAAAGCAGCTGCTTCTGTCGCGGACATTCACTCGAATTGGAGCCAACCATGGAGTGAGCTTCAACATCTAATAGATTTAGATATGACCCTAGCCAATTAATTTGGTTTTGTATCTTTTTTTTTCTTTCTTTTCTATTTAGTCACCAAAAAAAAAAAAAAATACCCGTCCTATCTATGAGCAAGATAAATGAAGATTATAATAACGTAAATATAAAACATATTTAAAATATTATTTGATGTAAAAAATAAAGATACATTGATATTATTTTAAAATATATAAAAAATTCTAAACAAACGAAAAAAATGCTATTAAAAAACCGTTATAGAATATTATATTATGTTATTATTCCTAAGTAATGTTGTGAAAATATAAATAATGTATTAAATTCTTGTTATTTAATCTAAATATAAAAAATTAAAATAATATTTTACTGTATATTAAATTACATTACATTATTTTTTTAAACACTAATGGTGTTCCTTTATTTTTTATACTAATTAATAATTTTAGTTTATATTCATCTCATAATTATCTCTATTTATTTTACTTGCGCAGACATATGAATAAATTATTAATATATTTTTGTTAAAGTTACGAGTAAGACTTGAAATTACGACCTTTAGCCTCTAAGTAATTATGAAAAAATTTTGTCATTTAAATTATAGTTTGTTAGCAGAATAATATGTTATGTTATTATTGAAAACTTTTGCGCTAAAATAAAAAGTATACAATACTTTGTCTTTTATATTTGTATCAAAAGAATATCGAGTAATTGCTAACTTGGATGAAATGTAAATAATTAAATAGGGCTATAATAAAAGGAATATATAAAACAAAAAAAAAACTTATTAGATTGAAAAAGGGAGAAAAAATTGTAGTTGCTTCATTATCAAATTGTCAATTATTGTTTTTAGAATAGGATTTTGGCCATGAGTAGATCAAGTGCACTTGAATTTTAGAGAAAAGGATAAATAGGTCTTGACCTTTTGCTCCACAGACATTTTTGTCCCTGACCATTGAAAAATACTTTTAAGTTCCTGACCTTTACAAAATTTGGACGGATCAGTCCCTGATGGAGGCATTTGGACGGATCAGTCCCTGATGGAGGCATTTGGACGGAGGGACTGATCCGTCCAAGTTTTGTGAAGGTCAGGGACTTAAAAGTATTTTTCAATTGTCAGGGACGACAATGTCCGCAGGACAAAAGGTCAGGGATCTATTTGTCCTTTTCTCTGAATCTTATTATCGACAAAAAATGCTCTCAAATAATTTAAAAATGCGACAAAAAATCCAACATTAAATATGTATTTTCAAAAATGCCTTAGAGATTGAATTATTTCGATGCGGTTTTTTGCAAGTATGATTAGAAAAATGAGATATTTTTATCCTTAAAATTTGGTGATTTTTTCGCTATATATATATATATATATATATTGTGATTTTTTTTCAACAACCAATAATACTTTTAAAAAATCACAAAAAATATATACTTAGCAAAAAATTATCAAATTTTAAGAATAAAAATATCTCATTTTTCTAATCATACTTGCAAAAATCCGCATCAAAATTCAATTTTTAAGACATTTTTTTAGAAATATATATTTAATGTTGGATATTTTTGTTGCGTTTTAAAATTATTTGAGAGTATTTTTGTTGATAATAAAATTTGGGTACATTTTTGTCAGCGACAAAATTATTCGAGTACATTTTTAGTAATTTATCCTTTTCTAAAATAATGTTGTTGATTTTCTAAAATAATGGTTGTTGGTTAATTTGAATGATTCTGTTGAATTTTTTTACTGAATTAATTTGTTTGAGTTCATTTTATTAATGGATAATTTGTCTGAGTTAATTTTCTGAAATAATGGTTGTTGGATAATTTTATTGAAGATGAAATAACCACAAAATAATCAAAGATGGATAATTTAGTTATAAATTTTGATAATTGAAGTTGTTTGTGAACTTTTAATGATATATTATAGATCATTTATTATGCAAAATTATGGAATTTTAAATTTTATTTGCTTAAAAATATTAAATCTAAATATTTAAAATTATATATTAAAGTTTTAATAATTTTATTTTATATTTAATTATACCATTAAATTTTGGTTAAACTATTAAATAAGTCACTCTATCAGTTTATTGATTGGTTTAATCACTTTATCATCTTCAATCATCCAGTGTTCCACTCCTTTACATTGTGTTGTGAAGATTGTTCAGAGAGAAAGAGAAAGAAGGAGGGGGAGAGAAAGCATTCTAGAGCATGAGTTGCTATGCCGTTAACCAATTACTATAGATGACGATATGTGTTTGAGCATTGAACTGAGTTTGAAGCTCAAAAACTAAGTCTTTTTTCTATTCATTTATAAGATATATTTTTTGAAAAGTAGCATATTACAATAGATACTGGTGTGTAACTTTTATAAAAAGTAGATATTTACAGGATGTTTGAAAATTCTTGGAATTTAACAAAATTTTTACAAGAATTGAATTGAATTCCCGCGTTTGAAACAAAAAAAATAAATTATTTTAAATAAAATTCAATTCAATTTCACTATTTTCTTCTAAAATCAATTTATATCCAATTGAGTTTGATTTAAAATTTTATTTTATTGGAATTTCACTTAAAATATAAAATGTTCAAAATATTCATATGATCTAATTACTTTTCTTTTTACTCATTCACTTTTATCAAAATTTTTCATCTCTCAACAGTACCTCTACTCTTCTTCCTTTCCGTGTAGACGTGCTTCATTTCTTTCGTCAATTTTTCATTAAGTTCTTAAAGCTATAATAACATAGATTAATTTTTAGTTCAACCAAATAGTACAATTGTTTCATCAGAAATTTATTGTCAAGAAAGATTCTATCTATATTTTAAGGTAATTTGTTTAAAAATAAAATTTATTTGTTATTTTTATATATATTTATTATATTTTCAAATGGTCATATCACTAATTTTTGTTAAAATTTTTAGAATTGTATCAGTGCTATAGATAGAACATATATTCATATTAAAATTTCAAAAGAAGATGTGTCAAAATATAGAGGAATTGAAGGACAAATTACCCAACAATGAATGTATTAGCAGCTTGTACATTTGACTTAAATTTTTTTATATGATGTCTGGGTGAGAAGGCTCGGCTTCAAATTCACAAACTTTAGATAATACACTAAGTAGGAAAGATAATCTAGTTGTTCCTCAAGGTATTAATTTCCTAATAATTTTTTTATTTTTAATAAATATTCTTCTAGTATTAATTAAGTAAATAGTTTAAATTTTATTTTTAGGTAAATTCTACTTAACAGATGCTGGATATATGTTGAGGTTTGGCTTTATCAATCTATATCAAATTTTTCGATATCATTTAAAAAAATATTCATGACACCCTCTTAAAATCCAAAAGAATTATTCAATTTAAGACATTAATCACTGTGCAGTGTAATTGAAAGAGCTTTTGGGATTATGAAAAATAGATTTCCTATCATAACAGAGATGGCTAGTTATGATGTAGACACTATGAGCGGAATTTTTATAGCTTGTTCCATTCTGGATAACTTCTTAATAAATTTTGATACAGACGAAGAATTTATTATATAAATTAAAAGGGATCTTAATAGTGTGTCTAAACAAAATTCTACAAATATTGAAATTGTTAGAGGTGAAGATGAATGAATGAGAGAAATTTTGAGGGACTCTATAACCGCATAAATGTAGAACGATTATATTATTGAATAAATTTTAAATCTTTTTGAGAGACTATATTATTAGGTATTTTTGTATTGAACTTGAATTTTATGTATCATTTGAATTATTATTTGTTTATACAATGACCATTACTTTATGTATTGTTTGATGTTTACTTTTAACATGTCATATTTTTAATTATTGGTGCATTTTATGATATAAATTTGTTATGGATAAAAAAATAGATCGCAGTATGAATACTTAGAAAATTATTGATGTTTAAAAAAAAATGAACCAAATGCATATTTTAGATGGATCATAGATATGGATGGTTTGTTACTCGAAGTTCTCATAGAACAAAAGAATAAAGAACAAAAAGAAGGTAGAGCATTTTCATTAGAAGCTTATAGAAAAACAGTAGAAAAAATTAATGAAAAATTTTCTTTAAGTATCAATAAGATTAAAGTAGAAAATTGTTTAAAGACTCTCAAAGAATAAATAGTATTAACAAAAGAACTAGAATCTAAAAGTGAAATAGGATGAAATGAAACTATTAAGATATTTGAGGCTACTTTAGAAATATGAAAAACTTTAATAAAAATATACATGACACTTTCTATTTAATATTAATTTTTCGCTAGCATTTGTATATACATGTTTTAAATGTATACTAGGTTATAATTATTTTCTTTTTTGTTTTCGGTCTAATCCTAAACTGAGATAAATTAAAAAAAATTTCTTTATCACTTGAACATTCTTAGAAAGATATATAAGAAAGATATAGCAATTGGACATCGAAATGAGACTATTAAAAAAAGATTACGAAGATGGTCAAATGAGAAGGATATCAATATTAATAATATTAATGAGATGCAAGTGAATAATATGATTCATTTAGAGAACTTCAATACTTTTGAATATGAAAATGAGAGTATTCCAGCAACTCCAACTACACAAGCTTCATGTGCCATTCCATTTCCTGATATTTCGTTTTCCAAAAGTAAAAAACAAAAAGTAAGTGATAAAAATTCATCAAAATTTAAAGAAGTTTCGACAGCAATGAAAAAAATTACACAAGCTATTATCACTACAAGACCTCACATTTGGCAGACTTCTAAACTATTTGAAGTAATTCATAACTTGAGTGTATAAGATGATAAATTTTTTGAAACTGTTGAATGGCTTGTTGAGCATTTTATTTTTATTGATGTCTTCTTTAAATATCGACTTCCGCTTAGAATGGTTGTGTAACAAGTTAAATTGATTTTATGTCTAATAATTTCATAAAGTTTATATAATTTTTAAAGTAGATTTTAGGTGATGTTTTTGTGTTTTTTATTTTAATAAACAAATACTTATATTGCATGAATTTACTTTTTTTTTTAATTTTGATTTAAAATATTTGTGAGTTGTTAACAAATAACTTAGTTTATTTTTATGTCGATGATTTTACTAATTGATTAATTGTAGACTCTAATTTCGATCTTTTACGTATTTTATATGGATAAAAAATAATATTTTTTTATTTTTTTAAAAGAGATAAACAAATTTTAATTGAAAAAATTTTAATTAAAAACTAAAATTTTTAATTATTTTATATAATTTAATAAATTAATATATTTATTATTTAAATATAATATTATATTAATAAAAAAACAAAAATATCTATTATAAAATTTTAATTTATTTGATAAATATTTTAAATATTAGAATTTAATTTATTTTTATAATTTTATTAATTTATTTTAAATATTAAATTTTAATTCAATTCTACATCATTAAAAATTTTTAAACAGACCGTTACTATTTAGTATATAGATGTATATTTGCATAGTTGTAATGTTTAAGGATGGTTTAAACTAAATATATATTAAAAAATTATTTATTAATTATTTATTGCTAATAAATAAATAAATAAATAAATATTATCAAAAAGATTTCTTTAAGAAAAAGAACACTTCCTTTGGTTCTTTTTTCTGCATCTGGTGCTTTCGCAAGGTGAGAAATTCGATTAATTACCACCGCCTCTTGTTTCATATAATCACGTTTGCTTATATCAACTTCTTACTGTTGCTGATTTTGCAATTTCTTGCTTGCTTAATGAATTTGGGAACACAAATTTGATTGTTAAAAGTATTATAGTGGCGAAAGATTGGAACGGCCGCTGAAAGCGTCTTCGCAGTTATCGACACCTTCGTTCACTGACAGATCGCAGTTAAGTTCTGAAGCTTCATTGTATGCTGTGATTGTTCAAATGGTTTCTTTTGGAAGTTGTAGTATTTATAGAAGAACAGAACCGTTTTCTTATGGGTTCAATTCTCAAATTTCGTAACATATATGGTTCCTTTAAATGCTTTCATTCTAAACCTAATTGGGGTTCCGGTGCTTCAGATAAAACCCCCAAATTGGAACCAAATAGGAATAACAATAGGGTAGGGATTTTTTGGGACTTAGATAACAAGCCACCAAACGCAATTCCACCTTTTGAAGTTGCCAATAAGCTTAGAATTGTTGCATCTTCATTTGGGGTTGTTAGGTATATGGTAGCTTATGCAAATAGCCACACTTTCACCAGTGTCCCACACGCTGTTCGGCAGAGGAGGAAAGAGAAGGAGCTGTATAATCGATTGGAGAGCAAAGGCGTCATCAAGCGGAATGAGCCTCATGTTTGCAGGGTTTGTGGGAGAAAGTTTTACACTAATGAGAAGCTTGTTAACCATTTCTAGCAGCTACACGAGAGCGAGCAAATGAAAAGGGTGAACCAGATAGCATCGGCAAGGGGGAACCGGAGGGTGAAGTTGGTGGCAAAGTATTCGATGAAGATGGAGAAGTATAAGAAGGCTGCAAGGGATATTCTTACTCCAAGGGTGGGGTATGGTTTGGCAGATGAGCTGAAACGCGCAGGATTTTGGGTTCAGTCCGTGTTGGATAAGCCACAACTGCGGATCATGCATTGGAAAGTCACATGGTGGATATGATGGATCATAGGTGGGTTGAATGCATAGTACTTGTGTCGGATGATTATGATTTCGCTAATGTAATAAGGGAAGCGAAGCTACGATGTCTAAAGACAGTTGTCATCGGGGATACTAGTGATGGTGTATTGAAGAGGATTGCTGATACCTCCTTTTCTTGGGAGGAAATCCTAATGGGGAAAGCTAGAAAGGAGGCTATATCGGTTGTTGAGAACTGGAAGGATGTGATATTTTGAAAAGGTTAGAGTGGAAATACAACCCAGAGGTGGATAAAAGGAAATATGATCCGGCTGATGTGGTTATTGAAGAATCAGAAGATGATAATATTGAAGGTGTTTGTGATGTTGTTGATGATGACTATAAGGATGATGGAGGTTCTTGGTGGGAGTTAGATTCTAATGAAAATGTCAAAATGAACAGACACGAAAATCATAATTGAAAATGAGGTAAAATTTTCTTATTCTTTTAATTTTCTTCTCATTCTATTGTTTTTTTCTCCCTCAATTTTCACTTGTAATTTGTAATTATTTTCTTAATTTTTGTCCCCGATTATCTTATTCCAAAATCAAACTCATATTAGGAGGGTGGCAATTGCAGAAAGAAGAGAAAAAGAACAACTGGTGGTAACCAAGGAGAAACAATTAAGCAAACAAACTATCAGGAACCAGAAGGGAAGATTGGAAAATAAAAAAAGGTTTGTGTATTACTGTGTGGTGATAAGTATATGATACATAGCATAACTTATTTATGGGTGAAAACAATTAAGGTAATAAATACATAATATTTTATTATTAACAAGAATATCAAGCTAATCAATATACAAAACCAGTAAACATGTAATAAAATCTTTTAATTACAAGTTCATTGCTCGACAAGTAGTTAAGTTGATTTTGTTGGTAACTCTGGATTTAGTTATCAACCTGTTATATATGTTATAGGCGTACTGCGTACACACAGTTGCTAAAATGTTCACTCTTATGATTCCTGTTCTGGTCAATTTCTGTGTGTCGAAGTATTTCCCTTCACCAAAACTGGCTCTTCTTTGACAAGATACTAAGAAGAAAAGTTTGATTGTCTGGAACCTTTTGAGCTAATCCTTTCCCGTTATGCACATTTTCTATTTTCTAGAGTTTCTCTTTTCCACTATGCATTCATGTGTTACTAATGTAGTATGTAACTTGTGCTTTAGGTACTGCATGGTGCTTTTTGCAGGCATTGCAGCTGAAGCTCTTGTTTATGGTGAGGCAGAGGGGGGAGAAAATGATGAAAATCTATTCAGAAACATCTGACTTCTTTTGGAGCCCCGATTATCTTTAACTGAGGTATCTCCACAGTGCACAATCGACGCCCCTGTTCTGATGGTATATGTTCATACGTGATACTGAAATTTCAGCCTTAACTTTCTTGCCTCGAGAAGATGTCTATTGTCTATTCAAGAAAGATGGTCGGTTTTACAATCTTATAATTTGCCCAAGTGGCACAGAGCTGCGCACCGAGCTGCCATTAAAATGTTGGAAAGTGGTGCCAGTCTGAGTATAGTAATTAGGAGGATTGAGGAAACTTTGTATTGCAAGAAATGATCCTCAGAAGTTCAGAATTACAGACAAAAGCATTTTGTGTATTCAACTTACTTACAGGGCCAACATCTCTTCTCGGCTTACAAGTATTCATTCACAATGGCTTTATTTTAGTCATATAAGTACTTTGCTTGGTTTATTTTCCCGTGCAGGGTTGTTGCAGCTGATCTGAAGTGCAGCTGGTTTTACTGGTCTGCATATAGTTTTCAGATGCCCCTCTGTTGGACCTTGTATAGGATGAAAGAGTGCCATGCTGCAAACAAATGAAGAATTTCAGCTTCAGCAAGTGACCTCTTTGTTCACTTCAGTGTTCACACTGAGACATGAGCCATTCCAAAAGTTGCACCCCGCTTAGCTAAATAATACTTGGAACAATATTTGATACCTATACAGAGAAGTAGCCAATAATTTGGAGCAGTTCTTAAGGCTTATTTTATTTCACAAGCAATATTGGCCGTGGGTGAAATCAATCACGGGTTTGTTTGTAAATAACTATTTAGGATAACTATTTATGTCAGTTGGTATTTCATAAGTTCGTGGACATTAGGTATGGGAATCTTTTACCCCTAGTTAGAACTTTTCGTTTTCCCTGAATTAATTTTTTCTTCAAACACCATATCATTATCGGCTAAAATTTTCTGCATTGGCACATGGTGGTGGTTACAGTTGCTAAATGTTGGGTTCAGGGGCTTTGATGTCTTAGGATGAAGTTCAAAAATTAGAATTGAGATGGATGGCATGGCATGGCAACAAACACTGCAAGTTTTGTATTGAAAGTCATTGAAACAAAGTAACTTTCTGTTGCAAACAACCTGTAATTCCCATATTGTCATATTGATATGGAGTTTGTATATTATATTTAAGCTAGACAAATTGGTTATGTTCAAACCTAAACTCCCTAGAAACTGAACTAGATTAACCTTTTTTATTTTTATGTTGGCCTACATTCCCTCCCAAAAATACATTATTTGAGCTACGAATTAAATTTTAATTATGTTTTATAACTAACTAGTACTAAAGACTTGATATTTTAATTTAATTAATTATTAATATCATGAAATTATTTTAGTTAATTTATAGTGTAATTACGATGGTTCAGCCTTTAATACGTTATTTGAGCTATGAATTCAATTTTAATTATGTTTTATAATTATCTAATACAGAAAATGAGCTTTTATTTTTATTTTTTGATATAGTGAAGATATTATAAATTGTTATCGGATATTAAATTTAATTCAATCTAATCTTAAATTTAGACAAAATTTAATAATTAAATTTAATAATTAAATAAAGATCTGATATATATAAACACAATAATAAAAAAGCGCGATTTACCCAACCAACTCCAACCTAGTTATTTTAACCTAATTAACATCTACGCGCCAATAATCCTAACTAACTTCTTTTTTAACGTTTCTTCTTGATTTCGTTGCGTCTTTTTTGCTCTTTTTTCCTACGTTCTCAAATTTTTTGTTCTTCTCTGTATTATCGTTTTCGATCGTTGTTTCATTTTTGAAATCAAACATTGAGAACAAACAATGTATGATGCAAGTTCGAGTGCATTGAACCAGGTCGAGTTTGATGATGCAAGTTCGATTACGTTGAACCATGGTGAGTTGGAAGATTTTTTCAATCGAATATAGCCAACGAGGTTTGATTGAGAGAATAATGTAGTTATGAATTTGATTAAGGAAGTCAGTGTTAATAAAAATCAGTGTTAATGATTAAGGATTTGAATTTGATTAAAATTGATGAGTTTTGATAAGTTTGTTTTTGTTTTGGATTGGTTTGTGAAGATTAGTGTTACTGATTTGGTATTTTGTATATTAGATTTTGGTGTTTTCAAATATGAATAATAGTGTCGCTGTTGTTTTGAGTTAATAATAGTGGTTTATTGAATAGTTTTTTGTGTTATTTCAGTTTGATGTTGATGAGCAATTTGTCAAATTATGAATTATCAATTCGGAGATTCAATACAATAAGATAGAACTTTTTATTTTAATTTGAATGACATTCAGTGTTATTTGTTTAGTATAATGAAATTGATGTTTACTTTCTATGTTATATTGTGTGAATAACTACTGAATTTTAGCTGTTATTGTATTTGTTGAATAGTGAATTTTAGTTTTTTATTTATTATTTTATGGTAAATAATTTTGGATTTTAATATCATTAATTTTTTATTTTTATTAGAATGAACTTTGGTGTTGTGGTTGTATAATTTTGGTATTACACCATATTAAACAATTTATTATCCATCATTTTTTATCAAACAGTAATGTAGAAATTCCTAATATCTATAAATGGCTATTTTTCAACATATTTATAAAAAAATAGTAATCATAAAATTTAAAAAGTGAAGTATTTTTAATGCATTTATAAAAAATAGTATCCATAAATTCAAAAACAGAAGTACAATATTTATCATATTCTATATTTCTTGATGAAAATTTACAGAAAGGACTTGTAACTATAGCAGATGGCTTGAATAGTCTTATAGTTTCAGATTTTTCAATGGCTTTATCCTTCAATTTATTTGTTTCGTTAAAAAAAACCCGTGAAGCATATTCTTTTTTAAAATGGTCAACTTGAACCTGCAATTGAAAGAAAATTATTAATCCATTTTAATTTAGAATTAGAAAATCAACTATATTTAAATATACATACTTTTTTCCAATTTTTTCAAATATATTTTCCATCTTTTATTTTTGCAGGATCAATGAGCTTCAGCCATCATTTCATAACATATAAGCTGCAGTCGTAACTAATAAGCAAAGATTAAATAACTCAGTAAAATATGTTGAATCACACTGAATCTAAATCATATAAGAAACACTCCAAATTCAAATCTACGATATGAATGACACTGAATCTAACTCATAATAAAATCTGAAATTTACAAATGATCGCATCAGAAAATTCATCAACATGACTTAAATTATATAAGAAACAATACACCTACATAAAGACTCCAAATTCAAGTCTATGACATAAATAACACTCAATCTAACTCATAAAAAAACCTGAAATTTGCAAATGATCACACCAAAAAACTAATCAACATAACTTAAATCATATAAGAAAAAATACAACCATATAAAGACTCCAAATCTAAGCCTATAACATGAAACACACTAAATATAAATAAAAATAATACCGAATTCGCAAATGACGATACGAAAACCCTCATCAACATGGCTTAAATTACATAAACAACACTACAACTATATAAAAGCAGAAATGCATGATTTAGAATCAAATTACCTTCAATAATGTTTTGTGTTTTTGCCTTTTAGAAATACACAGAGAGCTTCGTTGAGAGCTTCATCTTTTTCATCTTTCGTTCTGCTTGAAACCTAGCATAGAGAACTTCGCAGAGAGATTTTTTTAGTCAATGTTATTGTTGATGATTCAACCTAGGACAGAAAGTTTCGTAGAGAGATTTTCCTTTCACTGTTGTTGTTGATAATTCAACCTAGTACAGAGAGTTGTTTTAGGTTCAATATTAAAATGAGGATTTGAAACGGTTTTTCGTGTTAAAAAGTGCTCTTGGGTCCTCATCATAAATAAAAGACTAACCACATATTTAAAACGTATTTGATATGTGTTTTTATTTTTTATTTTAATTTTTAATTTTAATTTTTTAAAATTTATTAAAAAAATAAAAATAGAAGGTAAAAATAGAAAATAAAAAATATTAAAAATAAAAATAAAAAATAAAAACACAAATCAGACGCATCCTTAGACTTCGTTTAGTTCTGAAAAAAAGAATAAGATAAGATATTGAGAACAAAATAAAAAAAATAGAGATATAAAAATTAGTATTGTTATATTTTATTTGGTAATAAACTAAAATAAATTATAAAAATCTAATTTATTCTTATTTTTTAATTTAAAAATTTTGATAGAAAATACAATAATAAAAAAATATAATTATAAAATATTAATAAAAATAATAAAAAAATAAAAAATAAATTGTGTCTTTTGTTATTAATGTTTATGTATTTTTGTCAGAATAAACACAAAATATACTAAATCAATATTTTTGGATATAATATTGTTATTCATATTTTATCTACTAAATATAATTTTATATTTTTATTTCAGTGTTTCATATCTATAAATAAACACAATCTTAAAATATGTTATCTAATTATAAATTTTATATTTTTTGAATCCAGAGTAATTTGATCATTAAAATCTTTTATAAGTATTATTTTCATCCTACTAAAAAATTATAATTGATTAAAAGTCTCGGTCTACATTTAGAAATCATACCAAATAGATACTGCTAAGCATATGTCATTCGACACACTTGCCATGAAGCCTACTATATATTAAATAACAGTGACAAAGTTAATTAACCATTAATCAAATTTACCACTACATTGAAACCTCGCCGAAAAAATTGTGCGCTATTAGTCATAAAGTGAGAATTTGTTCTACATACACACTTTATTTTCCGTTTCCACTTTTTTTACTCACTCTATTTTTTTTTTTTTTGGCAAAACCCCTCTGATCTCTTCAAAACTATTCTTGCTAACTAGAAAGATAAAGGCAAATGAAGACGAAATAATGTAAATATAAAGCATATTTAAAATATTATTTAGATAAAAAATAAAGACACATTGATATTGTTTAAAAATATATGAAAATTTTTAAGCAAGAGAAAAAAACTGCTATTAAAAAAAATATGTTATAGAGTATTATATTATATTATTATTCATAAGTGATGTTGAAAAAATATAAATAATATACTAAATTCTTGTTATTTAATCTAAACATTAATAATTAAAATAATATTTTTTTATATTAAATTATATTATATTACTTTTTTAAACACTAATGATATTCCTTTATTTTTTACACCAATTAATAATTTAAATATAATTTACATTCATCTTATAATGTTCTCTATTTATTTTATGTATGTAAACGCAAGAGTAAATTGCTAGTATAAATAAAAAATAATAATAATAATAAAAGTGGTTAATTTAAGAGTAATATGTTATGTTGTTGTTAAAAATTTTTGCTCTAAAATAAAAAGTATACAATACTTTATCTTTTATATTTGTATCATGGAATATTGAATAATTGTTAACTTGTATAAAATTTAAATAATTAAATAGGACTATAACAGAGAAAATATATAAACTAAAATTTTTTTGTTAGATTGAAAAAAGAAAAAAAAAACTTTAGTTACTTTATTATCAAATTGTCAATTATTGTTTTTAGAATAGGATTTTGATTACGAATAAATCAAGTGCACTTGAATTTTGTTAGAGTTAGATAGTGTAAATTTGTAAAAGAGAATGTTTAGTTTAAATTTAAAATCTTTTTTAATATAAACTAATTTTTATCGGTGTAAAAATGACACAAACAGAAAAAAAAAAAAAGCTAAAGTTAAAGTATTATAAGAAAATGAATGATTGAACCAAGATATATATTTTTATTATGTTTATATAAAATTAAATGCATATGCCGCATTAACTATGTATCGAAAAATCAGTTAGAAAACAAAATATGTAACAGAATCAGTTTTGAGCTATAAATGAATTTCATAATGACACTATTTAATATTTATTGATGAAATATTTTTCTTCCCACCGTCAACGAAACCTATAAATAAAGCACCTCATATTGTTTCCAATTTTCCTTTACACTATTATACAAACACTCTCTTCTTCGCTGAATCTCTCTGACTCTGATTCAGTGATTCTAATCCTTATTAGTTTTATTGCACTTTCTGAACTCAATTCTACTCTTAATTCAGGTTTGCTTCTTAGCATGTTTCCTTCTTTGAAGCACGTTACCTTCTTTGGAATTTCTTTATTTTCTTCCGTAGTGTTCATATTGTATTTTACTTAAGTGGTGGTGTTAAGTTGGGTTGATGGAGAACTGGAGTAACAGAATTTGGGTTTTGATGAGGGAATGGATTCTGCAGCTTCTTCTAATTGGGTTGTTGTTTAAATTTTGGAAGAGATTAATGAGCAATGAAAGGTCTTATTGATGGGAATATTGTGTTTTATTTCGTAGTATCATGGCTATTATAACAACAACAAAGAGGACTCAACGGTTCCATCGTACAACACCACCAACATGCAAGTATTGGCTAGCTGGGAGATGCAACAGAAATCCTTGTGGATTTTCACATAGCTTACCAACCTCGCCATCCAATGTATACTATAATGCCAATACGACATATAAGCATTCGAAGAAGCCTGATTCGTCCGTTGAGAAGATGGCCAGTTCCTCTGCTAAGAAGGCAATAAATTGCACACCCAAGGCCTTCAAGAAGCCAGAAAATTGTGCACTAAAGGCTGTTGAGTGCAGACCAGAAGCTATATCTGTTGAGAAGCCAAGCAAGTGTGAAGAAAAAGCTGTATTAATTGAAAAGACTGCAGACGTGGAAGATGTGGCCACTGTTGCTAAGGCTTCTGTGGATAAATCACACAGTATTTGCAAATCTTGGATGACTGACAATTGTGTGGATGGTGACTTGTGTCAGAATTTGCATTCATGGTTTTATGGTGATGGGTTTTCTACGCTTGCAAAGCTTCATGAACACAACGAGGTATATACATGTCTGATTCCACCTTTTATTATTTGAAAGTACATTCAGTTTAGTGTATTTTGTCTTGGTTTAATTTGAAAGTTAAGTGAATATTGCAATTGAAATAAGTTTGAGGGATAAGCAAAAAGTGAAAAACTACAAAGATGCCATAACTAAGTTGCAATAAATTAAAAAAAATTCAACACGAAGCATAGGTGTATTAGTTATAAACTTATAATCCCAATATTTGTTTCTAAAATCTAAAGAATCCATTCTATAGAAGCAACCATGATAAGAGACATTAAGAACTAACTTTGGAAACTTGAGCCGTAATTTTTTAGGCCAGTGCTTAGCACCTGCTTCACATAAAAATAACCGTGTTTGCCTAGCTTAGAATAAATTAGAATAGAAGATCCTTAGTTTAAAATTGATATGGAAATGGAATCTAATACATTTTACATACACTGCATTTATTTTATTGTCATTCAAGTATTAAGCAAGACAGCATTTATTTTACTGCCATCAACACGCATATTATATCAAATTCACGTAGAAAATGTATATTAGAAATCTTACCCACCTTGCCGAAGAGTATCAAATCTAATCTAGGACACGCTTTTACATAAGAGCAACATTCTACTAATATTTGAAAGTGCCATCGAGTTGGATTCGTTTATGCTAATATTCAAATTTTGTTAACAGGCAATCACTGGCATTGCACTGCCGGCTGGTTCAAACAAACTTATTTCTGGTAGCACTGATGGCACAGTTCGGGCATGGGACTGCAACACTGGCCATTGTGTTAACATGATCCAACTTGATTCTCAAGTTACCTCACTCATATCTGAGGGCCCATGGATTTTTGCCGGTGTGAAAAATGCTGTGAAGGTAAGCTCATTTGTTTTATTGCAATAATGGTATCTTATGTATAGGAGCTTTAACTGTAAACTTATAATTTGATTGTGGTTGTTTTGTTAAGGCATGGAATATTCAGACGGGTGCAGATGTTACTCTTGATGGACCGAAAGGGCAAGTCCTTTCCTTGAATGTTGGCAATGATATCCTCCTTGCTGGAGCAGAGGTAAATTACCTTAGCTTGCAGTGATTTAAGATTTATTTATAGTTAGCCATTTGCTACTGATTAGAACTATGACATTTTAGCTTGTCCATTAGTTTTTAAATAATCTATTTAAATTGCAGGATGGTGTTATTTATGCTTGGAGATGCAGCTTTGAGTCTCCTTTCAAAATGGTTGCAACACTAAGTGGTCATAGTAAACCAGTGGTTTGTCTTGCTATTGGATCACACAAGATGCTTTATTCTGGATCCATGGACCATAGCATTAAGGTATTTATTTATTTCAACGTGAGATATGCTTTATGTAATTTGCACACTATTCCCCTTTAGCTAAGCAATTTCTTACCCTGCTATCTACAGGTTTGGGACCTTGATACATTACAGTGCACAATGACACTTAACGGACATACCGACTTTGTCACATCACTTATTTGCTGGGACAACTACTTGTTATCGGGTTCATCTGATTGCACAGTCAATGTTTGGGTGTGCACCGAGGAGGGAACTCTAGAAGTGACATACACTCACACTCACGAAAATGTAAGTTGTTCAACCATTAACGTTTGTTCACAAATATGTCTTTAAGCTGATATTTTGATTTTGTTTAAGGAGGTGATTGGTTTGTCCAATTCATTTTTTTTATTTTTATTTTATTTGTTATTTTAATTTTATTTGTTATTATAGGCTGTTATTGGACTGTATGGAATGACCGATGCAGATGCAGAGGCCAAGCCAATATTGTTCTGCTCGTGCAAAGATAATTCAATTCGTATGTATGAATTGCCGACGTGAGTGACGATAAATCTTTCATCTACTTGTCTTGCTACTTTTACTGGGCTTGTTTTTTTTACTGTTGTAGCTACTTACTGTGTCTGCTTCTACAGATTTCTAGAGAGAGGTCGACTATTTACAAGACAAGAAGTTCGATCCTTTCAGATAGGCCCTGGCGGACTCTTCTTCACTGGAGATGGGACTGGTTTATTAAATGTGTGGAAATGGTTAGAAGAGGCCAAGGTGCCAACATAGGAAAATACATCTTGAGTTACATGATGAGTTATTCTAATTACTTTGATGTGGTGACCTTATCTTTGTTCTCTGAATGTATGAATTAACTGAGCATACTTGATGTTGGGGTTGGGCATATTGGTTCTTGAAGTACAAGAATTTAGAGAAGTATTATTGATTCTCTGAAATATCAAAAAGATTGATTCTTGAAGCAAAAGAAACAGCAAAAAAAAATAAGAAAATCGAAAAAGAAAAAGGTCCAAGGCTTTGAGTATCAATGGTTAGGAGGGTCGAAATTGGCCTAAAAAGCTCAAAAGAGTTGTTCTCCCTAACTATATGCTTGTGGTGTAAAAGTGTCAAGTAATCCTTGAGACTGAACATTTAAAGTCGTGACCCAAAGCTATTAAAGAGTACGCTTAAGGCTCTGAGCACCACTGTCTGGGAATTTAAGCAAAGCTAAATTCGAATCCAAAGGGTTCCTCCAGTTAAGTGCTTGTGGTGTTTATGTATCAGGTGGTAATACTTGAAAACAAAACACTTAGAGTCACGGCTAGGCTCAAAGGTGCAAAGCACCAAAAGAAATAAAAGCTGTATTCAAGAATCAAGAAAAACTTAAAAGAAGAGAGTCAATAATATGATCCGAATTCTAGTTCTAAGGGATACCAATATTGCTGAACTTCAAAAGAAAGAGAGATGCCAAAACTATTCAGAAATAGAGAGTTAATAGCCCCATTAAGTAATTAGACCTAGCTTCATCTGACAACTCTAACTTCCAATGTATAATGTAACATTCTATGTATTATACAATTCTCAATAAGACCATCAGTTTTGAAAAGTATGCGTGTTGTTTTAAATTCTTCATTTAACTTCTGAAATTATTATATCGGTTTTGATTTTTTTCTAAGGAGAAAGAAAGAAAAAAGTGACCAATTGAAAAACTACATAATAATAGGCAACATAATTTTAGACTCTTAGAACTTTTCTGCAGCATTTAGTTCCCTTCCTAGAACCTGAAAGCAGTACACCCTTACCTTTTTTAATTACAAGCTTCAAAAAGTTATTTATAAAGTATAAACCCTTTTGGTCATAGGATATTTCCAAGATGGAAAATTTGACTCTTAATTGGAAATGCACTTAAGCTTTAAGTTCATGGTTGAAAAAACGTAAGAATGAAAATCTTGAGAGTTTGAATAAACTTTACCGTTTTAATGATGATGAGCATAATAAGTCTAATGTGCCAATTGAATTATTTGAGAAGACACCCAACCCAACTTGGAAACAATGGAAGTAAGCTATTACTATGATGAAACCCTCAAAAATAGATGAAGCTAGTAATAAGGAGATTATTGGAAACTTAAAAAAGAATTGTACCTCTTCAAATTATATGTGTTGCAATCCATCAATGGGTTAGAATAGTATACTTGTCAGAGCCGCTGTGTCCAATGTCCAAAATTGATAACACTAGTACTATAGTCTTCCTCCAATCTGAAAGAATTGCACATAGAATCATGTGAGGCAGAGGCAGTGGTCGAATTAGAATGAGTATACATAACCCAACTCACTTGAATTCGAATGAAGAAACATCACTCTGAAATTAGAAAAGGCCAGAAGAGGCATTTGAAAGCAATGCTAATTTGACAGCAGTAGCAGCACCTTCTTCTGCTGTTAAAAGTCGAGTATTGGCAGTTATATCGGTTTTAACATAACCGGGACACACACTATTGATGCATATAGTAGGGTACTTTTTAGCAACAATTTTGTATATGCATTCATAGCAGCTTTTGAGATAATATAGGCACCAAGAACCTTAGGCCATCCTTTTCTTTCTAAACACCCTTCTTTGATATCTTTCAGAAATTCATTCAACACTTCATCAACTCTCTCTTCTGTAAGGTTTTCAGCATCACCCAAGATTCCTTTAGCCCATTCATTTTATACACGCTGAATTATTAGACATGAAAAGCAATAATAATGAGAGTTACAAAACAGAATCATAAAATAGTAATAGAGAATAAAAAGTAATAAAATACGCTTATTAGTAGAGCAACAACCAAATTTAGCGAACCAATCTAAGATCTACTAATTTTTTTTAAAAAAAGTTTAATTATTTTGTTAGTTTCCATAATTTCATCAAAATTTTAATTAGATCCTTATAGTTTAAAAGTTTGTATTGACTATTGAGTCTCTATATTAGATAAAAACTTTCCATTTGGTCGTTTTTTAGCAATAAAGTGTTTTTTTCTAAAAAATAATCATTAGTAAAGATTTAATTACAAATTTTTACCTAATATAATGATCTAATCACAAATTTTTAAACTAAAAGAATCTAATCACATAATTAGTAAAATTATAGAGATTATTAGAATAATTAACTTTAAAAAAACACAAACAAACAAAGAGAGTATCCTACCTTTAACTTTCCTAGGGAGGATGATACATTCATAATTCTTGGTGATTCAGATAATTGGAGAAGAGGGAGAAGGGCTTCAGATATTCTTTTAGCACCATAATATTTTATTTGCAAGCATTCTTCAGCTAGCTCGAATGTTTGAACGATTCCGGCTTTCTCTATTACATCATCTGATAATTCCTAAAAATTTCACCCAATTCAATATACTAAGGAAACATCTTAGCTTGTGTTTGGTTTATATTTTTTAAATTCTAAAATAGAAAATGTTGAAAAATGAAAAAAGATGAACCAAACTGGCTGTAAAATTCTTACCCTGCTTTTCAATAACACTTGAGGGACCAAATCATTGTCCTTAATCACAAGTCCACCAATCCCTGCATTGTTGATCTACAAAATGCAATTCTTTTCTTCAAGAATAATATTCAAATGTCAATATATATGACAAGGAAAAAGATAGAATCCATTTCAATTGAAAGCTACCAAGTCAAGGTTATTAATTAAGACAATGAACTCATTCCTGGTTGTATCCAAAATGAATAACATAAACCCTAAACATGACTTGATAGTAAACCTCTTAAGTCTTAGCATGCAGAGCTTCATACGAGAAGTTTAATTTATTACATTCAGAACAAATTAGTCGATTTCATTTTTTTAGTAGAATTGTAAGAAAAAAAAATCCTTAACATGCAACTAACAAACATGAAAATAAATGAGAAAATCCCAAATCATGCAATAGAAAATTTATATATATATAGTTGACTAAATCAATGAAACTTATTTCTGAGTAGAAAAATGCAAACATGGAAATTTTATTTTCACATAATTCATCCTGTATCCCCTTCCATGCAAACAAAAAAAAAAAGAAAAAGAAAGTGATATATATATATATATGGAATTTAATTTGTCAAGTTACCAAAATGTGGGGTTTTCCAAATTCGGATTTGATGAAATTTGCAAGAGAATCCACAGTAGCAGGATCAGCAACAACAAGCTGGTGAAAGAGGACAAGATGAGAGAGATCTTTGAGAGTTTCCAAAGCATGAAGGTCTCTCTTCTCATCTCTTGAAGTCAACACAACCTTCACTCCATTTGAAGCTAATTGCCTTACTATTTCTGTTCCAATTCCTTTGTTTGCTCCACTCACTACTGCATATCTGATTAATTTGGAAAATAATGTAACTCTATTTTTCTTAGAAAAAAAATACTGAAAATAAAAACTGAAACGAAACACATCCAGTCTAACATCAAATAAGAAGAGCATTGAAAATGCTAGTGTCTCAAGCAAAAATAGTGGTGTACTTTACCTCTGTGGCGCTTGTTCCATCTTTAATTTGAGGCTTTGTTGGTTTCTAACGAAGATAAGTTAAGGCTTCAGTTCATGAGCACTGTTTCCATGCATGTATGCCACTTGCCATGATTTCCGTCTTACAAGTTTGCTGAGATAACATTCAATTTGAGTATAGTTTGTTTTGAGTTTTTAAATTGATTAATTTGTTTCGATGTTAATTTGGTTTGATAATGATACATATAAATGGTTCGTTAATATGTTGTTATTGCGCATTTTTTAGAGGGTATCAAGGCTATGTACGCAGCTCTTGGGTCCTCACAATTTATTTTCATTAAACACTATCAATAAAAGGCTAATCACACACTTAGAAGGTGTTTAGTTTGTATTTTTATTTTCTATTTTTATTTTTAATATTTTTTATTTTTTGAATTTTATAAAAAAAGTTGAAAATAAAAAGTAAAAATAGAAAATAAAATTTTATTATTTTTATTATTTTCATTTTTTCCACAAAATTCAAAAAATAAAATACACTGAAAATACAAATAGAAAATAAAAACACAAACTAAACGTATCTTTAGATTTCGTTTAGTTCTAAAAAAACAAAACAAGATATTGAAAACAAGACACTAAAATAAAGATATAAAAATTAATATTTTTATATTTTATTTGGTAATAAATTAGAATAATTATAAAAATTTAATTTATTTTATTTTTTAATTTAAAAATTTGAGAAAAAATATAATTATAAAATATTAATAAAAATAATAAAAAAATAAAAAATAAATTGTGTCTTTTGTTATTAGTGTGAATATATTTTTTTATCAAAATACACACAAAATATACTAATTCAATATTTTTTTATATAATATTTTTATTGGTCCCACTACGTTACCAACAGCATTTCTGCAAACTTCTACCAACTCTTGTTTATAACTGTGTTTAATGGAAGTATGTCTGTGGATGTGTCTAAATAAAAATAAAAATATCTTTTTTATGGCTGTGTTTAATAGAAGTGTCTTTATAGATATATTTTCTGGATGTGTCTCTTTATATATGTGTTTAAAATATAATAATTAATTATTGTTAGCAATAAATTGGTAGATAATATGTTGATACCCTATACTTTTTCTATTTTTATTTATTTTTTATCTATCAAATATAATTTTATATCTCTATATTTTTATCTTAGTGTCTCATATTTATAAATAAATACAAATTTAAAATATATTATTTAATTATAATTTTTATATTTTTTAAATTTAGACTGATTTAATTGTTAAAATCTCTTATAAGTACTATTTTCATCCGACTCAAAAGTCTCTGTCCACATTTTAAAAATCATACCAAATAGATACTGCTAAGCATATATAGCATATATCATTCGACACACTTATCATGAATATCTTCCTACTATATATTAAATAACAATGACAAAGTTAATTATCCATTCGTCAAATTTACCACTAAATTGAAACCTCCCAAAAAAAAAAAAGTGTTCTTATTAGTCATGAAGTGAAAATTTGTTCTACAAAAGATCTAACTACATACATATTTTATCTTCTGTCTTCACTTCTTTTACTCATTTTTTTTTGACAAAACTCCTCTCTTCGTAATTATTCTTGCCCACTAGCAAAATAAAGACAAATAAAAAATACAACAGCTTAAATATAAAGTATATTTAAAATATTATTTGGGTAAAAAATAAAGCTATATTGATATTGTTTAAAAATATATGAAAATTTTTAAGTAAGTAAAAAAAATTGCTATTAAAAAAAATGTTATAAAAGTATTATATTATATTATTATTCATAAATGATGCTGTAAAAATATAAACATAAATAATGCACTAAATTCTTGTTATTTAACTCCATCGTTAAAAATTAAAATAATAATATTTTATTCTATATTAAATTACATTACATTACTTTTTTAAATACTAATGGTATTCTTTTATTTTTTATACCAATTAATCATTTAAATATAGTCTACATTCACCTTATAATGGTCTCTATTTATTTTACCTGCATAAACGTACTAGTAAATTACTAAGTTGGATAGAGAAAGAGCAACATATTTAAAGAAGATATTAATAATAATAAAGTAATAAAAGTGGCTAATTTAATTTAGGAGTAATATGTTATGCTGTTATTAAAAAATTTTATTCTAAAATAAAAAGTATACAATACTTTATTTTTTATATTTGTATCATAGAATATTGAGTAATTACAATTTTGCATGAAATTTAAATAATTAAATAGGACTATAATAGAAAAAATATATAAAACAAAAAAATCTTATCAAGATTGAAAAAGGAAGAAAAAGTCTTAGTTGTTTCATTATCAAATTGTCAATTATTATTTTTAGAATAGAATTTTGGCCACGAGTAGATCAAGTGCATTCGGATTTTATTATCAACAAAAATACTCTCAAATAATTTTAAAATGTGATAAAAAAAAATCCAACATTAAGTATGTATTTTCAAAAAATATCTTAGAGATTGAATTATTTTGATGTAGTTTTTTGCAAGCATGATTAAAAAAATAAGATATTTCTATCCTTAAAATTTGGTGATTTTTCTCTAAGTATATATTTTTTTGTGATTTTTTTTCAACAACCAATAATACTTTTAAAAAATCACAAAAAATATATACTTAACGAAAAATCACCAAATTTTAAAAATTAAAATATCTCATTTTTCTAATCATACTTGCAAAAAATCGCATCAAAATTCAATCTCTAAAATATTTTTTGAGAAATACATATTTAATATTGGATATTTTTGTCGTATTTTTAAATTATTTGAGGACATTTTTGTCGATAGCAAAATTTGGGTGTATTTTTGTCGGTGACAAAATTATTCGAGTGTATTTTTGGTAATTTACTCTTTTTTGAAATAATGTTGCTATTTTCTAAAATAATTGTTGGTGGTTAATTTGAATAATTCTGTTGAATTTTTTCTGAGTTAATTTCTTATGGATAATTTTTTTGGGCTGTATATTGAAGATGGAACAACCACAAACTGATCAAAGATGGATAATTTAGTTATAAATTTTGATGTTTGAAGTTATTTGTAACTTTTAATGATAGATTATAGATAATTTATTATGCGAAATTGTGAAATTTTGGATTTTATTTGCTTAAAAATATTAAATTTAAATATTTAAAATTATATATTAAATTTTTAATAATTTTATTTTATATTTAATCGTACCATTGAATTCTGGTTGAACTAAACCAGTCACTTTACCAATTTATTGATTGGATTGGTTTATATCTCGCAACCTTGATCTGATTCGGATTACAAGAATTATAAGTAAAATACTGAGATTCAAAGTTGATACGAAACCCGAAAATTGATCAGTCGAACCAAATTGAAAAATTGATCGATTTTTGTTAAAGCCAATAAAAAATGCCCTTTCTTCTTTATTTCTCATTGAGCTCTTGTCAGTTTCAACGTTCTACCCTTTCACACTGTGTTGTGAAAAGTTGATCAATTCAGGAAAATAAAAGAGAACATAAATTGCTGTTGCTGCAATATTTCCTAAAACATGAGTTGCTACGCTGCTGCTACAATATTTTTTAACTAATTACTATAGACGACGAAATGAGCACTAAATTTAGAGAAAGCTATATTTGAACATTGGACTAAGTTTGAAGCTAAAAACTAAATTTTTTTTTCCTACTCATTTATAAGATATATTTTTTTATGAAGTAGCATATCGCAATAGACACTGGCGGGAGAACTTTCATAAAGAATAGGTATTTACAAGGTGTTTGAAAATCCTTGGAATTCAATTTCCACCCACATTGAATTCCATCCTTTGAAACAAAAAAAAAAAAATAAATTAGTGTAAATGGAATTCAATTCCACTATTTTCTTCTAAAATCAATTCTTATCTAATTGAGTCTGATTTAAAATTTCATTCTATTAGTATTTCACTTAAAATGTAAAATGCCCAAAATATTCATGTGACTTAATTACTTTTCTTTTTACTCATTCACTTTTATCAAAGTTTTTCACCTCCCAACGTCACCTTCACTCTTCTTCCCTTCCATGCAGACGTGCTTCATTTTTTCGTCGATCTACTAAAATAGCTCGTCGTCATTTTGAAGATTAATTTTTAGTTCAACCAAATTGTATAGTTGTTCCATCAAAAATTCTTTATAAAAAAGGTTTTATCCATATTTTAAGGTCATTTTTAAAAGATAAAATTCATTTATTATTTTGATATATATTTTTTGGATTTTCAAATGGTCATATCACTAATTTTCGTTAAAATTTTTAAAATTGTGTCAGTGCTATAGATGGAACACATTCGTATTAAAGATTCAAAAGAAGATGTATCAAAATATAGAGGAACGAAAAGTTATCCGACAATAAATGTATTGACAGCTTGTATATTTGACTTAAAATTCTCCTATGTGATACCTTGGTTGGAAGGCTTGGCTTCAAATTCACAAATTTTAGATAATGCACTAAGTAAGGAAGATAACCAAATTGTTCTTCAATGTATTAATTTTCTAATAATTTTTTATTTTAAACATTTTTCTAGTATTAGTTAAGTAAATAGTTTAAATTCTATTTTTAGGTAAATTCTGCTTAGCAGATGCTGGATATCTGCTGAGGTATAATTTTATCATTTTATATCGAAGTACTCGATATCATTTAAAAGAATATTTACGACACCCTTCTGAAAAAATTTAAGACATTCACCATTGCGCAATGTAATTGAAAGAACTTTTGGAATTGTGAAAAATAGATTTTCTATCATAGCAAAAATGACTAGATATGATGTAGACATTGTGAGCATAGTTGTTATAACTTGTTGTATTCTGTATAACTTCTTAATGAATTTTGATCCATACAAAGAACTTATTACACAAGTTGAAAGGAATCTCAATAATAGTGTGCTTGAACGAAATTCTACAAATGTTGAAATTGTTAGAAGTGAAGATGGACGAATGAGAAAAATTTTGGGAGATTCTGTAGCCGCACAAATGTGGAATGATTATATTATTGAATGAGTTTTAAGTCTTTTTAAGAGACTATATTATTATGTATTTTTGTATTAAACTTGAGTTTATGTATCATTTGAATTATTACTTGTTTATACAATGACCATTAGTTTATGTATCGTTTGATGTTTATTTTTAACATGTCATATTTTTAATTATTGGTGCATTTTATGATATAAATTTGTTATGAATATAAAAATAAGTAACAGTATGAATACTCAGAAAGTTATTGATGATGAAGTAGGAAATAAACCAAATGCATATTTTAGATAAACTATAGACATTGATGATTTGTTACTTGAAGTTCTCAAAAAATAAAATAATAAGGGACAAAAGGAAGATAGAGCATTTTTAGCGGAAGCTTATAAAAAATAGTAGAAGAAATTAATGAAAAAATTTTCTCTAAGTATCAATAAGACCAAAGTATAAAATCGTTTAAAGATTCTCAAGAAACAAAAGGTAGTAGCAAAAGAATCTATTCTTAATATATAAAAGTAGGTACATAGGTTTACCCTCATTACTTTTAAGTTATTTTTCTTCTTCTACTTACGCCATGTCAGCACTATCGCTTACTTGGCAAAATTTTAGAATCCACCACTAAAATCTTGCCAAATTAACTTTTATTTTCAAATAAAAAAACACAAAAAACAAAACCAACAACTTAACTTTTTCCAAATCAATCCTTATTTCTAAAACAACAAAAACACAAATTAACATTTACCCAAAAAAAAAGCTCTGAAAAGCAAAAGAACTTATTACCTTTCTCATACTTCTCGAAACCCTCTTCCTTTTGGCACCTCTTCCGTACCAAAATCCTATTTCCTCCATCCACTTCTGGTCCTATGAGCCATTGTTTTTTCCTCAAAACAAATTGTCCATCGTGATGTCCATCCCCGGCGGAGCCGCATTGCATAAATTGCAGAAACCAGGGCAAACTCCATTCCTCCTGTTGTGGTTTTCTTGCCGGAGCTCGATTCTAGGTCTCAGACCAACGTCACCATTCGGCGCCGCCAACGTAGGAAATTCGTCCCAAGTATCTTCCTAAAGATTTTCAACTTTGCCATTTACTCTTCTCATTCTGTTGTTCAATATCATTTTCAATAATCCTATTTATTTGTTATAAATAATATCATTTAAACGGTTCTATCTAACAGTCAGAACCAAAATTAATGAGCATTTAAAATTATTGCTCCCTGTATACTATCGATTGCAATATTTCATCATCAAATTATAAATTGTTATTTTACATGTGGAGTACTGCTTCCACAATTTACATTTATGTGTTTCTCTTTTTCAAATTGTTATTCCACTTGTGCAGTATTGCTTCCACAATGTACTTAGAATAGATTATCATTCTTTGATCATGTCTTATTCTCTTTGTTGTAGAAGGATTTGTAGTGTTAATAACATGGGAAGAGTTAATATCCAAAATTGCTTTATTAAAGAGGAGGAGAGCAATCCTTTCAAAAAAAGGAAGACAAGAAAATATATTAGCACTATCGCTTACTTGGCAAAATTTTAGAATCAACTACTTAAGTTGTTGCCAAATCAACTATTATTTCTAAATCAGCAAAAAATAAAATATACAAAAAATATACAAGTAATAGAAATATATGCAATTACCAATGACAATAATTGAAAATTAATAGTATCTAACCAAATTTGTAACCTACACGAATTAATATCCCTATATTTATTGTATTTTACCGTTATAAACATTACAATAAATTTATAACCCCAATAATTAATTTATTAATTTTTATAAATAACTCATTAAATGTAATAAACAATATTACAAATGTCATAATAATCTATTGATCATAATAAATTTAATGTTACAAATATTCAAATTTCATATTATTTGAACTACTTATATAAGTCTCTTATCACTATTTCTTCAAATAACATCAAATTTAGCACAAGAAATTTATTTTCGCACAAATAAAGAAGAGTTTCTTTGCTTAGAAATGATTATATTAGAAGAAAAGGTACAAAACAAACATATTTTTTGTATTTTTAAATTGAACATTTACCAATACTATTTTGAATTTGCAATACTTGAGACATTGTCTAATAGAGTGGGTCAAAGAAAAATATTAACAGGTAATTTCACTTTATACTATTTCAATTATCCTTATTAAAAATAACTTATTTAATAAAAAAAATTCTACACATTTTTGTTCTTTTTATTGTAGATGCTATTAGAAAACTGCATGCACATCAAGAGATTAAGAAAAAACAAAACCATACAAATTCAATACACATCTATATAAGAAGAACATACATGCAAAGATGGAACAAATAACACGATAGAAAGTGCATACAACTCAACAATTCATAAAGAACATGCCTTCACAAGAATCTACGAAAGAAAAAGGACGACTAGCGCCACATAAGGAGACTAAATTTATCGACCAAAACAAATGCAAAAATCAAACCACCAAATAAAAATGTCATTTTGTACAATTCTAACATTCAAATCTTTTGTACTACAAATTATTTTAAACAAAACACCTTTTATATTTAACTTTAATTTACACATTTAATTTAATTCTACAAAACATAGCCATTTTTAATATTTATTATATACTATCATTAATTTATTGTCCGCGCATCGCGCGAGTCTCATTCTAGTTAGTATCCAAAAATAGAATAGGATGGAATGAAACTGTTAAGACAATTGAGGTTACTTTAGAAATATGAAAATCTTTAATAAAAATATATATGACACTTCTATTTAATATTAATTTTTTGTTAGCATTTATACGTATATGTTCTAAATATATACTAAGTTATAATTTTTTTTTTTGTTTTCAATCTACTCCTAAACCGAAACAGATTAAAAAAAAACCTCTTTACACTTGAATATTCTTAGAGAGATATATGAGAGAGATATAGTAACTAGATATTGAAGTGAAATTGCTAAAGAAAGATTACGAAAATGGTCATAGAAGAACATCAATATTAATGATATTGATGAGATGCAAGTAAATAATGTAAATCATTTGGAGAGTTTTAATACTTTTGAATATGAAAATGAAAGTGTTCAAGCAACTCCAACTACACAGGTTTTATGTGTCACTCCATCTGTTATTGATATTTCGTCTTTCAAAAATAAAAAACAAAAAATAAGTGATAAAAATTGTTACTGATACTTCGTCTTCCAAAAATAAAAAACGAAAAGCAAGTGATAAAATTTCATTAGAACTTAAAGAAGTTTCTGCAGCAATAAAAAAATTGCACAAACTATTATCACTACAAAGTTTTATATTTGGCAAACTTTTAAACTATTTGAAACAATTCGTAACTTGGATGTATAAAAATAATAATTTTTTTGAAGCTGTTACGGAATTTGTTGAAAATTCTATTTTTATTAATTTTTTTTTGGATGTCCAAAAGACTTGCGCTTAGGATGATTGCGTACCAAGTTAGGTAGTTTCATGTCTAATAGTTTCACAAAGTTTTTGTAATTTTTAAAGTAGACTTTGAGTGATATTTTTGTGTTTTTTATTTTGATAAATAAATACTGATATTGCACGAGTTTATTTTTTTAATTTTGATTTAAAATATTTGTGAGTTGTTAATAAATAATTTAGTTTATTTTTGTGTAAATGCCTTTACTAATTATGGACTCTGATTTCAGTATTCTACGTATCTTATAAAGATGAAAAATAATATCTTTTATTTTTTTTTAAAAGAGATAAACAAAATTTAATTAAAAAATAATTTTTTAATTATTTTATATAATTTAATAAATAAATGAATATATTTATTATGTAAATATAATATTATATTAATAAAGGACGAAGATGTTTATTATAAAATTTTAATCTATTTGATAAATATTTTAAATATTGAAATTTAATTTTAATTTTATATTTTTTTTTTGTGACTGAAATAAACTAAACAAAGAAAAACAAAACAAACAAAACAAGGACCTGTTTAAATAGAGGGACAGTCCCGTTTAAAATTACTCTTAAACTCCTCCCAAGGTGAAAGAAGCTCCACATGTGAAAGTTGTAACTTGATCGCCATCTTTGCCATAGTATCTGCCACCGTGTTTGCATCTCTCATAATCAAACGAAAGTCAACACGCCAATTCCAATGCATGATATCTCTTATTTTGAGTACCAGTGGATCAATAAACCCAAAACCATCTTGAGTAACAAGATTAAATGCTTCCACACAATCCGTCTTACAAATAACATCTCGTTGACCCACATCCCAAGCTAAGAGATATCCTCTCCAAATGGCAAACAATTCTCCTTGAAGAATACTATTACTCTCAATCATTCCCAAACACCCCCTTTGCCAACTCCCATTACAATCTCTAATAACACAAGCAAAACCAACACTATCACCCGAACCAAAATAACTAGCATCACAATTAATCTTAAAAGTACCAATGGATAGGGGATTCCAAAAACCATTTAGAGTAGAGGGAAGGGACATACGTTGTAATTCAAAAATATTCCTAAGCTCCTTTTCTGAAGTTAATGCCAGACAAATCACTTTTTCCGAATGCCAAGTTTCGTGAGGATTAAAGATGTCATTATTCCTTGCTCTCCATATCCACCAAAGTCCCGAAAAGAACTTGAACGGATGCTCTCTGCTATGATACAAGAACCAGTTCTTCAAATCCAAAGGATGACAAGAAATATCCAACCTATGCCAAACAAGCTGAGCTTTTGGACAATCTCGAATACAATGTAAAACCGATTCCTGGCTAGAAATACATCTTGGACACCTATCCGATGACGACATCCCTCTTCTAAAGCGAAAACTTGCAGTAGGAAGAGCCTCCTTAAGACACAACCAAGCCAAAAACTTATGTTTTTTTGGAACAAGCTGACGCCAAAGCCAAAGCCAATTCTCCTGCTCCTCCCAACCAAATAGCTGCTTACACAACCACAAGTAACCATTGCGTGAGTCATAGACTTTGGCAGCAGACCCACACCAATACCAACCCACTTCCGGACCTGCTTGTTCATCTGGATTGTAAGAAAGAATATTACCTTTCAGATTTTGAGATAAAGGAGAATAAAGAGTATCCAAATGCCACCTACCAAGCGACCAAATATCCTGTATCCGGAGATTCGAATCAGAAATGTGAACATAATCCATCTCATTAGATAACCGTCCTTCTCTCCTCCAGCTAGAAAACCAAAAATTCTGGTTCAAATCTCCAATACACCAAGCAAACCCATCCTTTAACACTTTCCAAGTCTTGCAAAGACACCTCCAAATGGGAGAGTCCTTGTTCTTAGAATAACTAAAACAGTCATATATAGATGATCGGTATTTGGCATCCAACAACTGGACCCATAGCTTGTTTGGCTGCTGGAAAAAAGTCCAAACTAGCTTCCCAAGAAGAGCAATATTTACACAATAAGGATCTCTAATTCCCAAACCTCCATATTTTTTTGGAGTAACCAGTACCTTCCAACTAACAAGATTCAATCATCTTCCATAAACTTGTCCTTTCCAAAGAAAATTCCTCATCATAGACTCCAATTTAGTAATGATTTCTTTGGAAAAAATAGAGACATGCATCTGGTACGTGAGAATAGCGGCTACAACAGAATTAACCAAGCAGAGTCTACCAGCCCGATTGAGTAAATTTTCTTTCCAGCTTGCTAGCCTACTCCGAATCTTATCCAGGACACCATTGAAAGCTGAACGAGTCACCCTAGAATGGCTAAAGGTAACTCCAAGATACCTGCCCAAGTCCTGGACAAATCTGATAGAGGATACCCCAGTAAAAACCTCTTTCCTTGTTACAGAGACATTCTTAGAGCAAAGCGCTTTAGACTTCTCCACATTAATCTTCATCCCAGATGCTTTGCAAAAAGTCTCTAAAACCAACATCACATTTTGCACTTGTCTCTTTGTAGCTTTACAGAATAGAAGCAAGTCATCCGCAAACATTAAGTGGGATATTCTTGGTCCCCCTCTAGAAATAGCAACCGGCTCCCACAAGCCCAAATCAACCTGATGACTAATAAAGCATGCCAATCGCTCCATACACAACACAAAAAGATAGGGTGACATATGGTCTCCTTGTCTAAGACCTCGACTAGGAGTAAAGTCATTCAGACGATTTCTATTCCAAAGAATAGATAAGGAAGAAGCAGTGACACAATTTATAATCAAATTAATTGTAGGAATAGGAAAATCAAAACTCTTAAGGGTATGAGCTAAAAACCTCCAGTCAACTCTATCATAAGTTTTCTCCAGATCAATCTTAAAGGCCAGTGTGCCTTTCTTTGATTTAGTCTTCTTCATAAAGTGGAGAACTTCTTGAGCAATAATGATGTTGTCAGGAGTTCCTCGTCTCGAAATAAATTCTCCTTGAAGCGGGCCAACAATCTCCGCAAGATGAGGACGAAGGCTATTAACAAGGACCTTTGTGATGATCTTGTAAACTACATTGCAGAGACTAATCGGCCTGAAATCTTTCATAGATACCGGTGATTCAACTTTTGGAATAAGAACCAGTAAAGTCTCCAACATTCTCGGATCAGGAGTAACACCGGAGAATGCCTGCTTAACCATCTTCCAAACATCAAGACCAATGATCTCCCAATATTCTTTGAAGAAGAAAGCTTGAAACCCATCAGGACCCGGAGCTTTAAAAGAGTTCATGTGAAAAATAGCTGTTCTGACTTCCTCCATAGTAACTGGTGCCGTAAGATTATTGCAAGCTTCCTCATTCAGAGAAGGAAGAGGCACATCACCAAGGCAACCCAAATCAACATCATCCAAATGACAGAATAAGCTTTTATATTAAGACTCTGCTTCTTGACTCAGAACCTCTGGATCAGTTTCCCACACTCCATCCTTGAGAAAAAGGCCATGAATCTTATTATTTTTCCTTCGCGCAAGAGTTTGAATATGAAATAATCTTGTATTCCTATCCCCGAACTTTACTCACTGCTCTCTGGACTTTTGGAACCATAGGAGCTCTTCTTGCACTAGAGTATTATTATAATCATCAAGTAACTGTTGTTCTTTCTGACGCAAATAAATACTATCCACCACTTCCAAACGCTTTTGTAAATAATTAATCTGCTGCTCTAATTCACATTTCTTAACAAAAATGTTACCAAATACTTTCGAGTTAAACTCTAGTGAATTCTTCTGTACTTTCAAAAGCTTGCCATGAATCCCTCTATTACCAGACCACCATGACTGATTCACAATATCCCTATACCCAGGATGAGTAGCACAAGCAGCAACAAATCGACCCGAAAAGGTCGATTCCCTTTAAGTTGAGGACGACCTTTACAACGCACCAGAATAAACAATAAAATTCAATTCTAAATTGAAATTCAATTTTTAATAAAATTTAATTTAATTTTATATCATTGAAAATATTCAAACAAACGGTTATTAGTTAGTATATAGAAGTGTTTGGACATAGTACTAATGTTTTAGGATTCTTTATAATAAATATTAAAATATATATTAAAAAATTATTTATTAATTATTTATTGCTAATAAATAAATAAATAAATATTATCAAAAAGACTTCTTTAAGAAAAAGACGAGTTCTTTTGGTTCTCTTTTCTGCATCTGGTGCTTCCGCAAGGTGAGAAACTGGATTAATTACCACCGCCTCTTGTTTCATATAATCATGTTTGCTTATATCAACTTCGTACTGTTGCTGATTTTGCAATTTCTTGCTTGCTAATTGAATTTGGGAACGCAAATTTGATTGTTAGAATTGTTGCATCTTCGTTAGGCATATGGTAGCTTATGCAAATAGCCACACTTTCACCAGTGTCCCACACGCTGTCCGGCAGAGGAGGAAAGAGAAGGAGTTGTATAATCGATTGGGGAGCAAGGGCATCATCAAGCGGAATGACCCTCACGTTTGCAGGGTTTGTGGGAGAAAGTTTTACACTAATGAGAAGCTTGTTAACCATTTCAAGCAGCTATACGAGAGCGAGCAAATGAAAAGGGTGAACCATATAGCATCGGCAAGGGGGAACCGAAGGGTGAAGTTGGTGGCAAAGTATTCGATGAAGATGGAGAAGTATAAGAAGGCTGCAAGGGATATTCTTACTCCAAGGGTGGGGTATGGTTTGGCGGATGAGTTGAAACGCGCAGGATTTTGGGTTCAGTCCGTGTTGGATAAGCCACAAGCTGCAGATCATGCATTGGAAAGTCACATGGTGGATATGATGGATCATAGGTGGGTTGAATGCATAGTACTTGTGTCGGATGATTATGATTTCGCTAATGTAATAAGGGAAGCGAAGCTACGATGTCTAAAGACAATTGTCATCGGGGATACTAGCGATGGTGTATTGAAGAGGATTGCTGATACCTCCTTTTCTTGGGAGGAAATCCTAATGGGGAAAGCTAGAAAGGAGGCTATATCGGTTGTTGAGAACTGGAAGGATGTGATATTTTGAAAAGGTTAGAGTGGAAATACAACCCAGAGGTGGATAAAAGGAAATATGATCCGGCTGATGTGGTTATTGAAGAATCAGAAGATGATAATATTGAAGGTGTTTGTGATGATGTTTGATGGTGACTATAAGGATGATGGAGGTTATTGGTGGGAGTTAGATTCCAATGAAAATGTCACAAATGAACAGACACGAAAATCATAATTGAAAATGAGGTAAAATTTTCTTACTCTTTTAATTTTCTTCTCATTCTATTGTTTTTTCCCACTCAATTTTTGTAACACCCTACCACACAAAACTTTACGCTTAAGTCGTAAAACAGAGGTGATGTGGTATTACGACCTCTAAAATAAAATGAGTACATATAATAGCAGAAGAGTTATAATATGCTAGGAGCCTTGAAGAATAGGGGAAATAAAAATCGCGAGATAAAAGCGCAACGCTCAAGGAACGAGTTAACTTGCATGCTAAGAAAACCGTAACTGTCAAACATAAGATAACAGAAGTAGGAATAGAGTGCCAAAGATACAAAATAACAAGCTCCTAACTCAGCCTGCGAAGTCAAGACTGGCCGGAGAATATTTACACATATATACATACATATCCAAAACCCAAAAGTACATACACACAATCCTGCCTCTCCATAAACCTCTAAGAGGATCAAAAAGGACAAGTTATGCGGAGAGAAAGCTAAGTACATATATATACATCACTGTACAGCAAAACTATACAACAACACTATCCAGTAACCCCTCCGCTTTATGAGTCCAGACGACTAACGAGATGGCTCCCGACCTGCATCTGAAAATCAACAACATAGTATGGAATGAGAACCGGAGGTTCTCAGTATGGTAAAGGTGCCACACACATAATATATAAGGTCCTGAGAATGCCAGAGGCAATCCTAGAACGCCGACACTCAGATTGTAGAGCTTAAAGTATTAAACAGAAGCCATAAAAGGTGGTTTCCTAAAAATATTTAATCCTAACTTAACTTAACCTTAAATCTAAGTCCTATACTGCCATTCCTCCATACCTCCAATTCCATCATGCATTTTCACAGACAAATAAACAGACAAAGGCAAACACAAGAATGTTACAACTACTGCAGGTAACAAATACACATTTAGCATGGCAAATACAAATAGGCACACCCAATTAGAGCACAAGCAAGTAATTCAAGTAATATGCATATGATGCATGCCTGTCCTATGGCTGATGAGGCTCATCTGTCAGTTATCCAGCCAACCCGACAAGTCTGAATTGTCCTTAGACTGTCCCCCGACGTGCATCCCCAAGAGTCTATGCATAGATTTTTCTCAAATAATCAATATTGCTCAATGGGGGTAACATTCCCGGGAATTTATATAGTGCCCGGTCACACTTACGTCGTAAGGTCAACAGAGTATCGAGTTTTCAACCTGGTACACGTGGTGGCAAGCCACGGCACTTAATCCAGGGAATCTCGTATCTCAGATTATTCAAATTCATAAGCCATATAAATAATTCAATTATAATTCATCAACATCAACATCATTCTCAATCGCATTTCATTCATCATCATACATCAATCATATTCAATCCTTATCCTTCATTATCACACCTCTCATTCCGTCCATCAATAGTTCCAATTCAAAACATAATTCATTCTTTTCTAAATGAATCAAACTTAAAACATGCTCATTTTCTTAATAACTCTAAATCAAACCATGTAACCTTTGAATCTAAATCTTTTTAAATAATCATATAAACAAAATCTCTAATCTCTAATTTTTATAAAATTTCGGCAGCATCTCCTCTAAAACTCGGACTTTGCCACCCTGTTCGGGTCCAAACCTGTATTCTTTTCAATTCAACATTTCCTTCCTCATTATCATAACAATCTCCACAAAAAATCTACCTCAGATCAACAATTAAACTCATACAATATTCAAATCCAACAACCAAAATTCAACTAAGAGTCATAGTTCACAAATCCTAGGCTTTTAACACAAAATACCTCAAATCAATAATTCATCGAATCGTTAATTAATCAACAAGCACCAAACTAACCATGTTCATCAACAATAACATTCAACCATAATTCTCTCCAAATTAACATAACAACATTCACCATCCAAAATTAAAAACTAAATAAACTTCAACCAAATATATTCATCGACAAATTACTAAACATTAAACATACACCTGCATTCCAACTTATCCAATAGTCATCTAGTCTAAGTTTTCACAGAACATTATATATTAAATGTAAGAAACCTAAACCATACCTTAGCCAATTCCCAAGAATTATTCCAAGACAATTTTCCTAAAAGAACACAGCCCTCAAAACCTCAACTAATCCACTTCCTCCAAGCTCCAGTATTCACAATTTCAAGCTCCAATTATTTATTTACAACCTAATACACATTTATAACACATATATACCCAATTTAATACTCAAAGCTCAAATTAAATGAAATTAAAATGGAATTATGATTTTCTCACCTTACCCAAACTTCACATAAGCAAGAGTGAACGTTTTTCTCAAGCTAATTGGATCCTAAAACATCAAAGAGTAAAGAAATTTAATACCTCCACTTAATTTCCCAAAAATTGGGGAAGAAGAGGCTGAGAATAAAAGAATGATTTACCTATGAAATTGTTCCAGTAGAAATGTAGAGCTCAACACGGTGGACGCGTGGCCACAAACGGTGCGGCGATCGGAGCTCGGACGGAGGAGTTACGGCAAATTGAATTTACCGTAAGGGTTGGAAACGTTCTTCGTTTCTCTCTTCCCCTAAATGTGTTTCACGCTGCCTCTGCTGAATGGGGAAGAAAAGAGGCTTGGATTCATTAAATGCTGGGCCGGTTGGGCTCACGGGCCCGGTTTGGGCCCGGTTCAACCGGTTCGACCCGTTCGGTCTAATTTTGGACCGATTTTTTTCGAAATTGGTGTCAAAATTCTCGTTTCGACGAGCTCTATCCTAATTTAATATAATATTTACATTTCTAATCCTCCTTATTAAAAACTAATTTATTGACTAATTATTTACTAATTTAAATAGGGTTTACAATTTTCACTTATAATTTGTAATTATTTTCTTAATTTTATCCTCAATTATCTTATTCCAAAATCAAACTCATATTAGGAGGGTGGCAATTGCAGAAAGAAGAGAAAAAGAACAACGGGTGGTAACTAAGAAGAAATAATTAAGCAAACAAACTATTTGGAACCAGGAGGAAAGATTGGAAAATAAAAAAAAAGGTTTCTGTGTACTGTGGTGATAAGTATATGATACATAGCATAACTTATTTATAGGTGAAAACAATTAAGGTAATAAATACATAATATTTTATTATTAACAAGAATATCATGCTAATCAATATACAAACCAGTAAACATGTAATAAAATCTTTTAATTACAGGTTCATTGCTTGACAAGTGTGTAGGTTCATTGTGTGACACGTGGCATTGAATCCTATTGCAAATACAAAACCAGTGAACATGTAATATCCATCGACAAAACCGGAGAACGCATGTAAATATACACAAATATATAGTGACTGATTTTTGGAGTCAAAGAGCATTTTTGGTCCTCAAACATTAATAAGAAAGTTAAGTTGATTTTGTTGGTAAATCTGGATTTAGTTATCAACCTGTTATGTATGTTACAGGCATACACACAGTTGCTAAAATGTTCACTCTTATGATTCCAGTTCTGGTCAATTTGGTGTGTCGAAGTACAAATTGCCCTTCTCCAGAACTGGCTTCGCTTTGACAAGATACTAAGCAGAAAAATTTGATTGTCTGGAACCTTTTAAGCTAATCCTTTCCCGTTATGCACATTTTCTATTTTTTAGAGTTTCTCTTTTTCACTGAGCATTCATGTGTTACTAATGTAGTATGTAACTCGTGCTTTAGGTACTGCATGGTGCTTTTTGCAGGCATTGCAGCTGAAGCTCTTGTTTATGGTGAGGCAGAGGGGAGAGAAAATGACAAAAACCTATTCAGAAACATGTCTTCTTTTAGAGCCCCCATTATCTTTAGCTGAGGTATCTCCACAGTGCACAATCGATGCCCCTGTTCTGATGGTATATGTTCATACGTGATACTGAAATTTTAGCCTTAACGTTCTTGCCTCGAGAAGATGTCTAATCAAGCAAGATGGTCGGTTTTACAATCTTATAATTTGCTCAAGTGGCACAGAGCTGCGCACCGAGCTGCCATTAAAGTGTTGAAAAGTGGTGCCAGTCTGAGTATAGTAATTAGGAGGATTGAGGAAACTTTGTATTGCCAGAAACGATCCTCAGAAGTTCAAAATTACAGACAAAAGCATTTTGTGTATTCAACTTACTTACAGGGCCAACATCTCTTCTTGTCTTACAAGTATTCATTCACAATGGCTTTATTTTAATCTTACAAGTACTTTGCTTTGTTTATTTTCTCGTGCAGGGTTGTTACAGCTGATCTGAAGTGCAGCTGGTTTTAATGGTCTGAGTATAGTTTTCAGATGTCCCTCTGTTGGACCTTGTATAGGATGAAAGAGTGCCATGCTGCAAACAAATGAAGAATTTCAACTTCAGCAAGTGACCTCTTTGTTCACTTCAGTGTTCACACTGAGACATGAGCCATTCCAAAAGTTGCACCCCGCTTGGCTAAATAATACTTGGAACAATATTTGATACTTACAGAGAAGTAGCCAATAATTTGGAGCAGTTCTTAAGGCTTATTTTATTTCACCAGCAATATTGGCCGTGGGTGATATCAATCACGGGTTTGTTTGTAAATAACTATTTAGGATAACTATTTATGTCAGTTGGTATTTCATAAGTTCGTGGACATTAGGTATGGGAATCTTTTTACCCCTAGTTAGAACTTTTCGTTTTCCCTGAATTAATTTTTTCTTCAAACACATATTATTATCGGCTAAAATTTTCTGCATTGGCACATGGTAGTGGTTACAGTTGCTAAATGTTGGGTTCAGGGGCTTTGATGTCTTAGGATGAAGTTCAAAAATTAGAATTGAGATGGATGGCATGGCATGGCAACAAACACTGCAAGTTGTGTATTGAAGTCATTGAAACAAAGTAACTTTCTGTTGCAAACAACCTGTAATTCCCATATTGTCATATTGCTATGGAGTTTGTATATTATTTAACCTTTTTTATTTTTATGTTGGCCTACATTCCCTTCCAAAAATACATTATTTGAGCTATGAATTTAATTTTAATTATGTTTTATAACTAACTAGTACTAAAGACTTGATATTTTAATTTAATTAATTATTAATATCATGAAATTATTTTAGTTAATTTATAGTGTAATTACGATGGTTCAGCCTTCAATACGTTATTTGAGCTATGAATTCAATTTTAGTTGTTTTATAACTATCTAATACAGAAAATGAGTTTTTATTTTTATTTTTTGATATAGTGAAGATATTATAAATTGTTATCGGATATTAAATTTAATTCAATCTAATCTTAAATTTAGACAAAATTTAATAATTAAACAAAGATCTGATATAAACACATAATAATAAAAAAGCTCTACAACCAAGTTATTTTAACCTAATTAACATCCATGCGCCAATAATCCTAACTAACTTCTTTTTTAACGTTTTCTTCATGATTTCGTTGCGTCTTTTTTGCTCTTTTTTCCTACGTTCTCAATTTTTTTGTTCTTCTCTGTATTATCGTTTTCGGTCATTGTTTCGTTTTTGAAATCAAACATTGAGAACAAACAATGTATGATGCAAGTTCGAGTGCATTGAACCAGGACGAGTTCGATGATGCAAGTTCGACTACGTTGAACCACAGTAAGTTGGAAGATTTTTTCAATCGAATATAGTCGACGAGGTTTGATTGAGAGAATAATGTAGTTATGAATTTGATTAAGGAAGTTAGTGTTGATAAAAATCAGTGTTAATGATTAAGGATTTGAATTTGATTAAAATTGATGAATTTTGATAAGTTTGTTTTTGTTTTGGATTGGTTTGTGAAGATCAGTGTTACTGATTTGGTATTTTGTATATTAGATTTTGGTGTTTTCAAATATGAATAATAGTGTCGCTGTTGTCTTGAGTTAATAATAGTGATTTATTGAATAGTTTTTTGTATTATTTCAGTTTGATGTTGATGAACAATTTGTTAAATTATGAATTATCAATTCGGAGATTCAATATAATAAGATAGAACTTTTTGTTTTAATTTGAATGACATTCAGTGTTATTTGTTTAGTATAATGAAATTGATATTTACTTTCTATGTTGTATTGTGTGAATGACTACTGAATTTTAGCTGTTATTATATTTGTTGAATAGTGAATTTTAGTTTTCTACTATTATTTTATGGTAAATAATTTTGAGTTTTAATATCAATAATTTTTTATTTTTATTAGAATGAACTTTGGTGTTGCGGTTGTATAATTTTGGTATTACATCATATTAAACAATTTATTATCCATCATTTTTTATCAAAACAGTAATGTAGAAATTCCTAATATCTATAAATGGCTATTTTTCAACATATTTATAAAAAAAATAGTAATCATAAAATTCAAAAAGAGAAGTATTTTTAATGCATTTATAAAAAAATAGTATCCATAAATTCAAAAACAGAAGTACAATGTTCATCATATTTTATATTTCCTGATAAAAATTTACAGAAAGGGCTTGTAAGGATAGCAGATGGCTTTGATAGTCTTATTGCTTCAGATTTTTCAATGGCTTTATCCTTCAATTTATTTGTTTCGTCAAAGAGAACCCGTGAAGCATATTTTTTTCTAAAATGGTCAGCTTGAATCTGCAATTGAAAGAAAATTATTAATCCGTTTTAATTTAGAATTAGAAAATCAACTATGTTTAAATATACATACTTTTTTCCAATTTTTTCAAATATATTTCCATCTTTTATTTTTGCAGGATCAATGAGCGCCAACCATAATTTCATAACATATAAGCTGCAGTCGTAGCTAATAAGCAAAGATTAAATAACTCAGTAAAATATGTTGAATCACACTGAATCTAAATCATATAAGAAACACTCCAAATTCAAATCTGTGATATGAATGACACTGAATCTAACTCATAATAAAATCTGAAATTTACAAATGATCGCATCAGAAAATTCATCAACATGACTTAAATTATATAAGAAACAATACACCTACATAAAGACTCCAAATCCAAGTCTATGACATAAATAACACTCAATCTAACTCATAATAAAACTTGAAATTTGCAAATGATCACACCAAAAAACTCATCAACATAACTTAAATCATATAAGAAAAAATATAACTATATAAAGACTCCAAATCTAAGCCTATGACACGAAACACACTAAATATAAATAAAAATAATACCGAATTTGCAAATGACAATACAAAAATCCTCATCAACATGGCTTAAATTATATAAGCAACGCTACAACTATATAAAAGCAGAAATGTATGATTTAGAATCAAATTACCTTCAATAATATTTCGTGTTTTTGCCTTTGAGAAATACACGGAGAGCTTCGCTGAGAGCTTCATCATTTTAGTCTTTCGTTCTGCTTGAAAACTAGCACAGAGAACTTTGTAGAGAGATTTTTTTAGTCAATGTTATCGTTGATGATTAAACCTAGGACAAAAAGTTTCGTGAGATTTTTCGTTCACTATTGTTGTTGTTGATGATTCAACCTAGTACAAAGAGTCGTTTTAGGTTCAATGTTAAAATGAGGATTTAAAACGATTTTTCGTGTTAAATAAAAAGCGCTCTTGGTCCTCATCATTTATTTTCATTAAACATCAAATAAAAGGCTAACCACATATTTAAAATGTATTCGATTTGTGTTTTTATTTTTTATTTTAATTTTTTATTTTTTATTTTTAAATTTATTAAAAAATAAAAATAGAAGGTAAAAATAGAAAATAAAATTTTATTATTTTTATTTTTTTTACAAAATCTAAAAAATAAAAAATATTAAAAATAAAAATAAAAATAAAAACACAAATCAAACGCCTCCTTAGACTTCGTTTAGTTTTGAAAAAAGAATAAGATAAGATACTGAGATATAAAAATTAGTATTGTTATATTTTATTTGGTAATAAATTAAAATATATAATTTATTTTATATAACAAGATGGATAATTTCTACACTTGGTTATATCAACTGAAGTGATGAACAATTTATTTTCAGTGATTTCAACTTTAAGCAACAGGATGGAATATTGATTAGTTTCAGGCATGGAATAATGACAGTTTCTAAGTCAGTTTCTAGAGGTGGTTTCAGGCTTCCATTTCTAAAAGAAGTCATTGTTAATGAATGTAAATGCATGACAAGTTTGTTTCCCGCATCAGTTTTCAAAAACAAGATACAAAAATTAGATGTGAGAAACTGTGTCAAGTTAGAGGAAATTTTTGGAAAATATGAAGTCTTAACTGCAGGGAAAGACAATAATAAAGAGCTTTTGATGTTCCCTTGCTTAACCACCTTGACTCTTTGGGAATCGCCAGCTCTAAGGTGCATTTGGTCAGGGATGCAAATTCTAGATTGGCCTGAGTTAAAAGAGATGGATGTTTATCATTGTCCCGAGCTGAAGATGTTTGCAGATGATCTTGAAAATTCTACATATTCAAACACAGGATCTTCAAAATTCTACATATTCTTCACTTTGGACTACTTCAAGTGGACCTCCAAAACATCTTATTCCTCAAATTGTTGAGTTTCCATGATGACTTACATTCATTTCCAGATGATTTCGTCTCAACGATTCAACTAGCTGCTATAGAACAGATTGCATATAGTAGGGTACTTTTTAGCAACAATTTTGTATATGCATTCATAGCAGCTTTTGAGATAATATAGGCACCAAGAACCTTAGGCGATCCTTTTCTTTCTAAACACCCTTCTTTGATATCTTTCAGAAATTCATTCAACACTTCATCAACTCTCTCTTCTGTAAGGTTTTCAGCATCACCCAAGATTCCTTTAGCCCATTCATTTGATACACACTGAATTATTATTAGACATGGAAAGCAATAATAATAAGAGTTACAAAACAGAATCATAAAATAGTAATGGAGAATAAAAAGTAATAAAATAAGCCTATTAGTAGAGCAACAACCAAATTTAGTGAAGCAATCTAAGATCTACTAATTTTTTTTAAATAAAAGTTTAATTATTCTGTTGGTTTTCATAATTTCATCAAAATTTTAATTAGATCCTTATAGTTTAAAAGTTTGTATTGACTATTGAGTCTCTATATTAGATAAAAACTTTCCATTTAGTCTTTTTTAACTATATTTTTGTTTAAAAAAATAATTTTACTTTAAATATTTGATTTTGTGTTTGATGTAGAATAAATATGGAATATTCTAAAAGCAAATATTTTAGCATTAGTGCATTTTTTTCCTGAAAAATAATAATTCGTAAAGATCTAATTATAAATTTTTATCTACTATAAAGATCTAATCACAAATTTTTAAACTAAAAGAATCTAATCACATAATTAGTAAAATTATAGAGATTATTAGAATAATTAAACCTTAAAAAAACACAAACAAATAAAGAGAGTATCCTACCTTTAACTTTCATAGGGAGGATGATACATTCACAATTCTTGGTGATTCAGATAATTGGAGAAAAGGAAGAAGGGCTTCAGATGTTCTTTTAACACCATAATAATTTATTTGCAAGCATTCTTCGGCTAGCTCGAATGTTTGAACGATTCCGGCTTTCTCTATTACATCATCTGATAATTCCTAAAAATTTCACCCAATTCAATATTCTTAGATTAAAAGCTAAGATTGTGTTTGGTATATATTTTTTTAATTCTAAAATAGAAAATGTTGAAAAATAAAAAAAAGTGAGCCAAACTGGCTGTAAAATTCTTACCCTGCTTTTCAATAACACTTGAGGGACCAAATCATTGTCCTTAATCACAAGTCCACCAATCCCTGCATTGTTGATCTACAAAATGCAATTCTTTTCTTCAAGAATAATATTAATCTACCAAGTCAAGGTTATTAATTAAGGCAATGAACTCATTCCTGGTTAGTATCCAAAATTAATAACATAAACCCTAAACATGACTTGATAGTAATTAAACCTCTTAGCATGCAGAGCTTCATACGAGAAGTTTAATTTATTAATTCAGAACAAATTAGTCAATTACATTTTTTTAGTGGAATTGTAAGGGAAAAAAAATCCTTAACATGCAACTAACAAACATGAAAATAAATGAGAAAATCCCAAATATATATATAGTTGACTAAGTCAATAAAACTTATTTCTGAATAGACAGATGCAAACATGAAAATTTTATTTTCACATAATTCATTTTGTATCCCCTTTCATGCAAACAAAAAAAAAAAGAAAAAGAAAGTGATATATATATATGGAATTTAATTTGTCAAGTTACCAAAATGTGGAGTTTTCGAAATTCGGATTTGATGAAATTTGCAAGAGAATCCACACTAGCAGGATCAGCAACATGAAGGTGGTGAAAGAGGACAAGATGAGAGAGATCTTTGAGAGTTTCCAAAGCATGAAGGCCTCTCTTCTCATCTCTTGAAGTCAACACAACCTTCACTCCATTTGAAGCTAATTGCCTTACTATTTCTATTCCAATTCCTTTGTTTGCTCCAGTCACTACTGCATAAATTTGGAAAATAATGTAACTTCATTTTTCTTAGAAAAAAAATACTGAAAACAAAAATGAAAACGAAATAGATCCTGTTTAACATCAAATAGGGTTTGAAGTGGGATGAAGTATATAAAAGAAAAGAGCATTGAAAATGCTAGTGTCTCAAGCAAAAATAGTGGTGTACTTTACCTCTGTGGCGCTTGTTCCATCTTTAATTTGAGGCTTTGTTGGTTTCTAACGAAGATAAGTTAAGGCTTCAGTTCATGAGCACTGTTTCCATGCATGTATGCCACTTGCCATGATTTCCGTCTTACAAGTTTGCTGAGATAACATTCAATTTGAGTATAGTTTGGTGAGATAATACTCAATTTGACCTGAATTTGTATATGAGTTTTAATTTAGCCCTAAAATTTTAATTGCCTTTATTCAGTCTCCAAATTTTGTGAACATGACTCATGTTAGTCTTAAAATAATTTTCAATGTATAGACATTAATAGAATGCTGTCATGGATAGACGAACGCCAAGTTAGACTCTGTAAAATAATGTCGTTTTGGTTTTGACACTCAAATAACCTAAAAACAATATCATAAGTGGTGTTTATTGAAACTTTACCTAACAAAACAAGTGATGTGACATCATTTTTTGAGTTATTTAAATACCAAAACCAAAATTACATCATTTTACAGGTTTCAGTATGGCATTTGATTATTCATTTCAACGCTCTATTATCGTTTTTGAACTAAAAATCATCTCAGAAACTAATATGAGGCACGTTTATAAAATTTGAAGACTAAATAGAGAAAATTAAAATTTCAGAGACTAAATTAAAACTCACGTGTAAGTTTAGAGATCAAATTAAGTATTATCTCATAGTTTGGTTTGAGTTTTTAAGTTGATTAATTTGTTTCAGTTTTGGGGGATGCTCCCATAAAGTTACTGAAAATGACTTTTTATAAAGACGCCTCTGTGGCATCATATTATTGGACGTTTTTAATGAACCGATTTTTTAAAAATTTTTTAATTAACCAAATTAAAACCAATTTTAATATTCTAAAATTCGACCAGACTAACCAGTCTAACCGGTTCAATAAAAAATCGATGTGAAAAATAATCTGGTCCACTTTCCAAACCAACCCCTTTCCCCTAACAAGTAACACCCGCCCATTTCCTTCCCCAATACGTGAATCATATCACTATTACCTGAAGTCTGAACCCATAGCACCTTCCAAACTCACCCTACCGAAACCCTAAGTTCTCCCTGCAACTGTTCTGCCGCGGTGCCGCCGCCGTCCGTGCTGTCGGCGCCTCTGCTTCCTCTCTCGTAGTTCGGCGTCCTCCTTCCCCCTGTCCCCGTCCTCACTGGATTCTCTCGAACTTGGAGCAGCTCGCCGCTGTGTTGCCACTCGCTGTCGTCTCGCCGGGCGCCGTCCATGTCGTCGTCGAAGGTTAGCGGCACTGCCTTCACTTCGGTTCTTCTCTTCCTTTTATGCCCTGTTGTTGATTTTTGAATGTGACCTTGTTGATTTTTGAATGTGAAACTGTGACTGGGTTAATGGAAAATCAAATAATTGATTTTGTGCTGTTGCTCTTTTTTTAATTCCTGAAGCTTTTGTTGAAATTTTCTTGCTGCTGCTAAAAATAGAAATCAAATCATCACTGAAAAATTTGTTTAGCTTTATTGATTTCAGGTTTAGTGTGATTAGGGATTACTTGTTACTGATTTGTAACGATTGTTGCTGAATGCTATAAATGAAAATCAAATCAAGTGTTGTTTGCCTGAATCTCTTGGTCTTAGTTTGTATGTCCATGAAGGGCTTCTTCTCCATGTTTTCCTTTTCGCATTCCAACATCCTTTGCCTCTTCACCATCGCCATCGCTGCCACCTTGTCCTTTGGTTCTTGGTGTTTCGCCTCTTCCTTTGGTTCTTTTCCCGTTTCTCTGCTTCAAGAACTCTAGTCATCACCTCAGGTTCTCTCTTTGCTCTGCTTTCTAGTCTATTTTCTTTAATTAGTTAGTTAGTTAGAATTTGCATGTTGTTAGTGGATTTAAGCGGTTAAGATAGGTTATGATTAGTTTAGTAGGTCTTTGTTAAGTTGCAAGTGTTGGATTATGGCCATTATGGATTGAATTCCGCTGGAAATTGCTTTATTATGCTGAATTTCTGCATTGCACACCACATGCTTGATTGAATGCCTATGTAATGTTTTGCATTTTATTTATGTGTTGTATCTACTATAAAGATTAAATTGCGAAAATGTTAGGCACACTGTTCTTGGATGAGGCACTTTTGGCTATATTTTGATGCTTGTTCAACTTACAATTCATTAGCACATTGATTTTGTTTTGTTTTGTCAACACCTATAGGATTTCTATGTTCATATTCCTTGAATTTTGGGTGAATCCTCAATTTGTGTGCATTTAATTTGTTGTTTTCTACAAGTAAAGAACCTTCACCGAGAGAATGTTATCTACTAAAAAAAATGAAAATAGCTAACAACTTTGAGTATGCTTTATTTTTTGTTCTGGAAAAGAAGGATGGTATTTCACAATTTATATAGGTTCCAATGAATAACATGTTCTAATAGATAAAGTATATAATTAAATAAGTTCTTAATAAATTTGGTTTAGAATGATTTTGTTTCAAAAATATTTAATTACATCAAAATTATTGAATTTTATAAAAGTAAGAGATAGGTTTATTTAACTTTTTTTGTTTTGTTAAACTATGTTGTTTATTTCATTCATATGTTTATTTTTGACTTGGTGAGTTGAATTATTAGGAATTACTCATGTATTGGTCTTATTTTACTAATGAGGCCATAGTTATATCCCTTTTTTATTTATCGCGTATAAAATTATCCAATATATATTGCTAGTAACACTTGATAAAATTTTGTTTTATTAATGAAGCTCGACTAAGCTTGGTAGATCTACAGGCGGCTATAACTTTTGGAAAAAGATGAAGGTAACTCTTGAGTCAAATCCTCTGTTTAATTGAATTGTATAAATAACATTTTGTGTGTTGATGATGCATATAGGATCCGTTTAGGTGCAATATGGAAATTTGAGATTGGGTAAAAAATAAAGTGTTGAAGTACAAAAATGGAAGAAAGAGTATTACCCAACTAAGTTTCGATGTTAGTGATGTGTCTATTATTCCTATTGTATGTGTCTATTATACCAAATTGTTTGAACCATTTGAGTGCCATGATAGATAAAACTAGTGCAAGTTCATCCATCCAGAAAGACATGATGTATGGAAGTGATATTATAAGCATGATCCTATGGGTGAAAGGAAAAGATGCTGAGTACAACAACCTTCTCGGCTTGGTAAAAAACATTGATCTTTCATCTAATAAATTGTTGGGGGAAATACCAATGAAAATCACAAACCTATTTGCTCTGATTTATTTGAACTTGTCCAAGAATGAGTTAAGTGGTCACAAAGTATTGGCAATATGGAGTCATTGGAATCCATTGATTTCTCTGGCAACCAACTCACAGGGGAGATCCCTCAAAGCATCACAAACTTGAACTTCCTGAACAAGCTAGACTTGTCCTACAATCACTTGGAGGGCAAAATCCCAACGGGCACTCAGTTGCAAAGCTTTGAAGCATCCGATTTCGTCGGCAACAAGCTATGTGGTCCACCATTGCTGCTCAACTGTACCATGGACGGGAAAGTTCCTGATGATGATGCTAGTGACAATGAAAAAGAGAGAAAGAATCATGGAGTGAAGTGGCTGTTTGTGAGTGTGGCTTTTGGATTTATAGTGGGATTTTGGAGATTTGTGGGTCCACTGTTCATATTCAAATCATGGAGGTGTATGCCTATTACCGTTTCCTTGACGATGATGTGTGGTACAAACTTCAATCATGTATGTGACTTTATGATGTTTTTCTGGTGCTTGGTTTTTCCTTTGTGTACATGTGATGAGTTTGTAATGTTTTCTTTTCATTTCTTGTTTTGTAATAGTGGAAATAAAAATAATATGCACTTGTCCTGCTTAGCTTGTTTAAATGTAATCCAGTTAGTATTGTTGTCCCTATAATAATAACACTTAATGCGAGTCAGATTTGGAAAAATCCAAGTACCATCTGGAAAGATGCACTTACGATCAAGGCACTTTGAGTCCCTCTTTGTCTGAGTGAATCTCTGAGTTATAGAAAATATTTTAGTTTTTTTTAACAGAAAAAAAATAGAACTCAACCATTTAAGCCAAAATCAGCACAATGGGTAGCATCTAAAGAAAGAAAAATGACATTAACCTCATAAGGATCTGTATATAAATCATATCTTTTAGCTTGAACTATTGAAATGACTGGTATTATGTAACTGTATGAACCAGCAATAACTGTTAGCAATTTGGTGGCTAAGACTTCAATTGAATACAAGTCATAAAACTTTGGGCAGAAATATAATTCCATATGATTCTATGCAACATTGTATATCAGAGAGTAAAATCACAGTGAATACCGCTTGAATGAACAGAGATTACCCAAAGAAAACAACTTGTCGATTAACAAGAGTAATTGGAATTAATAAGATACATTCAATACTCAGCAATATATTCCAGATTTCCAATGTTACTTTTCCCCCAAAGTTGACTACAATTAAATCCCAGCGTAACCAACCACAGTAACACAACCATCCAGGTTTCTGCACTCAATAAAAGTAAGACAACTTTATTTGTATATCTGACATGTAAAACTGTCCCATGGTTGCCACTTACCCAGCTTGAGTGAAAGTGGAGATTCAGCATTTGAACTCACATAACTTGCCATATTAACAGTGACCTCTCCAAGGATACTAGACCTTGATGGTCCCTGTTAAGCCACATCATAATTCAAACAAACTTCTAACTGATAAAGAAACATCTTAACTACAAAGTAGAGTATACACAATAGAAAAAGCAAACAGCAATAGTATCAGCACCATGGCAACAATAAGCTTGAGGAGACATTCATCAATCTCCTTGGAAGAATTATCTTCTGGAAACAATACAAATTCTGAAAAAGAATCTGACCACTGACAACTCCCATATTGCACCAGCACCTTGCTTGACTTTGCAATAGCTTTACCACTTTCTACCGAAACAACAGAAACAAAGAGCTTCCCATCCCTTGGGTACCTACAAACAAGAGAATCAGCATTTGTTATTATTAACAGAACCATCTATTTCCTTTATTTCCCCGCACACTGAATTACTATTTAAAACAATTCTAAAATCAACATACAACTTTTTTAGCAGCAAAATTTGGATATAAAGAGTATAATTTTGGTGATTTAAACATTTCCCCCCTTGATTACAACTACTTTAGAACTTAAAGATAAGTCATCTTTGCTTACTTTTAACATGTCACTGTAGTCATTCAATATTATGATTTGTCCCACTGCTTAGTATTATTTTATTAATAATGTGAACAAAAATATGTATGAACACTTGTTATTCATATCAAACCAACAACCCGATCTGCTACTTGCATTTGATAAAACATTCAAGTCTCAAGGATTCTATATTATAGCTCAACAGAACAACTTCACTTTAGTTCACCTTAATTAATTATCATCCATTTCCAAAATACTAAACTTCTTCACATAATAAATTTCATCATCTTTGATAAAATTCAACAAATAAAGAACTAGTTTTCGCTGTTTCTAAATTACAATAGTAGGATCTAAGATTCTGAGGCTTGCATTGCAAATTGCGCACCAAACGCATAATCAGTTCATCACCGCGGATCAACAATTGCGAACATACGAAGCGTATTAAGCTAACGTGAAAAAAAAAAAAAAACAGAACTCTACTTCACACACTATTGCATTAGCATTTATCAACGTAAATGGAAGAATAAAGAAAAATAAAAATTAAATTAAATTACCTGAAGAGCCTTAAAATGAGAGAATCAGAACTCAAATCTTGTATCAGCTGCAGATTTCGAATAAGCCTTGTTCTTACTCAACCGAAACATCCTCTCGTCTCTCTTCTGAATCACACTCGCGTTCATAATCGGTAACTGGTAAGGTTTCATGTGATTAATCGTAATGAATGGAATACAATACTTACCATTCCACGTTTCTTGGTGACTGCTTGTGCTTCGGTTCAAGGGTGTCGGAAGAGTACCCGTATGGATTGTGCGTTACAGCCACACCAGGATTCACCTGTGTTGATTTGCTTGAAATATGTCTATGTATGTTCCTATGGCTCCAGAGTAACATCTTCCACCAGAGTCTCTTACTTCCAGAAGGAAGAACTTGGCTTGAGGAATGCCTTCTCAACATAACTCTATTAGCACTGCAGTGAATCATCACAGACCTGGGGCTTTCAAGATTAGCAGCCACTTTACGTGCTGTAAGTTAAGTTCCTGTAAATTCTCGAAAGATTGCGACTTTGAATTTGGGAATTGATGAATTGTATTACCAAGAACATCCCTTCTTTCCAGGTTTGAGCATGATCGAGTGAGTTTGAGGGAATCTCAGAAGGCTGCAAATTATTTCACCATTTCACCGATAGGCTTGAATTTGGGCTTAGACAGGATAATGGATTAGGGTGAGAATTATTTTTTTATAGGGATTTAATTGTATTTTTAAATTATTAGGGATTTAAATGTCTGTAAAATTAAAAATTAAGGATATATTTGTCTTTTTATAAAAAATTCAAATATAACTCGGTTTATATCGTGTAAATTGATCGGAACAAACCGAATCTAATAATTATAATACGGATAATTATGTTTATTATTTTTTTTTAATAAACCGATTTTATTCTGAACTATTAAAAAATAACTTATTAACCGGTTTAATAGAGATGTCCAATCATACTATGACACTTATGAATGTCTTTAAATAAAGACATTTTTTGTGTCTTTATGTAAGTGGTCTCCTTCAGTTTTATAACCGTAATCAAGAAGTTAGCCTTTCACATAAATTATGGTAAAAATTTAAAATTTAGTCAAATTAATTAAATTATTTAATAATTTTTTATTATTAATTTTATATAAAATTGACTGTATTTAAAATTTTATTATAAATTATTTTTTAGAATGAATTATTAATAATAGGATATTTACTAGAAATTATTGTCAACAGTTATTGCTACTTGACATGTTAACTTGGTCTGATAATGGTACATATAAATGATACAAAAAAATAAAAATATAAAAATTATTATTTTTATATTTTATTTAATAATAAATTAGAATATATTATAAAAATTTAATTTATTTTTATTTTTTAGTTTAAAAAATTAAAAAATATAATTATAAAAAATATAATTATAAAATATTAATAAAAATAAAAAATAAATTATATCTTTTATTATTAATGTTTATATATTTTTAAATATAATATATCTATTTATATTTTATCCATCAAATATAATTTTATATTTTTATAATTTATTATTTTTGTTTTAATGTTTCATATCTATAAACACACAATCATAAAATATGTTATCTAATTATAATTTTTATATCTTTTGAATCTAGACTCATGTGATTCTTAAAATTTTTTAGAAATACTATTTTCATCCGACTTAAAAATAGTAATTGATGAAAAGTTTTGGTCCACAATTAAAAAATCATACCAAATAGATACTGCTAAGCATATGTCCTTTGACACACTTGTCATGAATATCTTACTATATATTAAATAATAGTGACAAAGTTAATTATCTATTAATCAAATTTACCACTAAATTGAAACTTCGACGAAAATTGTGTGTTATTAGTCAAAGAAAATGGATCCTCTCAATTGTAAAAAAAAAAAATTGAGAAAGTAAAGTGTGATTTTTAATTTTTTATTGCTCTTTTTTATTTTATTTATAAAATTAATAATGAGAGATCACACTTTACTTCTTCGATTAAGAGAAAATTCATTCCGTCATAAAGTGAGAATTTGTTCTATAAAGATCTAACTACATACACACTTTAATTTATTTTCCGTCACCATTTTTTTTACTCACTCTTTTTTTTTTTTGAGAAAATCCTTCTCTTCATAACTCTTGTTGTCAACTAGCAAAATACCCTCCTATCTATGAAGCAAGATAAATGAAGATTATAATAACATAAATATAAAGCATATTTAAAATATTATTTGATGTAAAAAATAAAGATACATTGATATTATTTTAAAATATATAAAAAATTCTAAACAAACGAAAAAAAAATGCTATTAAAAAACCGTTATAGAATATTATATTATGTTATTATTCATAAATAATGTTGTAAAAATATAAATAATATATTAAATTCTTGTTATTTAATCTAAATATAAAAAATTAAAATAATATTTTACTGTATATTAAATTATATTACATTATTTTTTTAAACACTAATGGTGTTCCTTTATTTTTTACACTAATTAATAATTTTAATTTATATTCATCTCATAATGATCTCTATTTATTTTACCTGCGTAGATATATGAATAAATTATTAATATATTTTTGTTAAAGTTAAGAGTAAGACTTGAAATTACAACCTCTAGCCTCTAAGTGAATATGAAAAGATTATGTCGTTTAAGTTATAGTTCGTTAGTAGAATAATATGTTATGTTATTATTGAAAACTTTTGCGCTAAAATAAAAAGTATACAATACTTTGTCTTTTATATTTGTATCAAAAGAATATCGAATAATTGCTAAGTTGGATGAAATGTAAATAATTAAATAGGATTATAATAAAAGAGAATATATAAAACAAAAAAAAAACTTATTAGATTGAAAAAGGAAGAAAAAATTGTAGTTGCTTCATGTCAAATTGTCAATTATTGTGTTTAGAATAGGATTTTGGCCCTGAGTAGATCAAGTGCACTTGAATTTTATTATCGACAAAAATGCTCTCAAATAATTTAAAAATGCGACAAAAAATCTAACATTAAATATGTATTTTCAAAAAATACCTTAGAAATTGAATTATTTCGATGCGTTTTTTTGCAAGTATGATTAGAAAAATGAGATATTTTTATCCTTAAAATTTGGTGATTTTTCGCTATATATATATTGTGGTTTTTTTCAACAACCAATAATACTTTTAAAAAATCACAAAAAATATATACTTAGCAAAAAATTATCAAATTTTAAGAATAAAAATATCTCATTTTTCTAATCATGCTTGCAAAAATCCGCATCAAAATTCAATTTCTAAGACATTTTTTTAGAAATACATATTTAATGTTGGATATTTTTGTTGCGTTTTAAAATTATTTGAGAGTATTTTTGTCGATAACAAAATTTGGGTACATTTTTGCCAGCGACAAAATTATTCGAGTGCGTTTTTAGTAATTTATCCTTTTCTAAAATAATGTTGTTGATTTTTTAAAATAATGGTTGTTGGTTAATTTGAATGATTCTGTTGAATTTTTTTTACTGAGTTAATTTGTTTGAGTTAATTTTATTAATGAATAATTTGTCTGAGTTAATTTTCTGAAATAATGGTTGTTAGATAATTTTATTGAAGATGAAACAACCACAAAATAATCAAAGATGGATAATTTAGTTATAAATTTTGATAATTAAAGTTGTTTGTAAACTTTTAATGATATATTATAGATCATTTATTATGCAAAATTGTAAAATTTTAAATTTTATTTGCTTAAAAATATTAAATCTAAATATTTAAAATTATATTAAATTTTTAATAATTTTATTTTATATTTAATTATACCGTTAAATTATCCTTGAACTATTAAACAAGTTACTCTATCAGTTTATTGATTGGTTTAATCACTCTATCATCTTCAATCATCCAGTGTTCCACTCCTTCACATTGTGTTGTGAAGGTTGTTCAGAGAGAAAGAGAAGGAGGGAGGGAGAGAGAGCGCATTCTAGAGCATGAGTTGCTATGCTGTTAACCAATTACTATAGATGACGATATGTACTTGAGCATTGGACTGAGTTTGAAACTCAAAAACTAAGTCTTTTTTCTATTTATTTATAAGATATATTTTTTTAAAAGTAGCATATTACAATAGATACTGGTGTGTAACTTTTATAAAGAGTAGGTATTTACAGGATATTTGGAAATTCTTGGAATTTAACAAAATTTTTACAAAAATTGAATTGAATTCCCGCGTTTGAAACAAAAAAATAAATTATTTTAAATGAAATTTAATTCAATTTCACTATTTTTTCCTAAAATCAATTCATTTCCAATTGAGTTTGATTTAAAATTTTATTTTATTAGGATTTCACTTAAAATATAAAATGTTCAAAATATTCATGTAATCTAATTACTTTTCTTTTTATTCATTTATTTTTATCAAAATTTTTCATCTCCCAATAATATCTCTACTCTTCTTCCTTTCCTTGTAGACATGCTTCATTTCTTTCGTTAATTTTTCATTAAGTTCTTAAAGCTATAATAACACATATTAATTTTTAGTTCAACCAAATAGTACAATTGTTCCATCAAAAATTTATTGTCAAGAAAGATTCTATCTATATTTTAAGGTAATTTGTTTAAAAATAAAATTTATTTATTATTTTTATATATATTTATTGTATTTTCAAATGGTCATATCACTAATTTTTGTTAAAATTTTTAGAATTGTATCAATGCTATAGATAGAACATATATTCATATTAAAATTTCAAAAAAAAATGTGTCAAAATATAAAAGAATTGAAGGACAAATTACCCGATAATAAATGTATTAGCAGCTTGTATATTTGACTTAAATTTTTTCTATATGATGTCTGGGTGAGAAGGCTCGGCTTCGGATTCACAAATTTTAGATAATACACTAAGTAAGAAAGATAATCTAATTGTTTCTCAAGGTATTAATTTCTTAATAATTTTTTTATTTTTAATAAATATTCTTCTAGTATTAATTAAGTAAATAGTTTAAATTCTATTTTTAGGTAAATTCTACTTAACAAATGCTGAATATATGTTGAGGTTTGACTTTATCAATCTATATCGAATTTTTTAATATCATTTAAAAGAATATTCATGACACCCTCTTAAAAATTCAAAAGAATTATTCAATTTAAGACATTAATCATTGTGCAATGTAATTGAAAGAGCTTTTGGGATTATGAAGAATAGATTTTCTATCATAACAGAGATGGCTAGTTATGATGTAGACACTATGAGCCAAATTTTTATAGCTTGTTCCATTCTGGATAACGTCTTAATAAATTTTGATCCAGACGAAGAATTTATTACACAAATTAAAAGGGATCTTAATAGTGTGTTTGAACAAAATTCTACAAATATTGAAATTGTTAGAGGTGAAGATGAACGAATGAGAAAAATTTTGAGGGACTCTATACCCGCATAAATGTAAAACGATTACATTATTGAATAAATTTTAAGTCTTTTTGAGAGACTATATTATTAGGTATTTTTGTATTGAACTTGAATTTTATGTATCATTTGAATTATTATTTGTTTATACAATGACCATTACTTTATGTATTGTTTGATGTTTATTTTTAACATGTCATATTTTTAATTATTGGTGCATTTTATGATATAAATTTGTTATGGATATAAAAATAGATAGCAGTATGAATACTTAGAAAATTATTGATGTTAAAAAAAATGAACCAAATGCATATTTTAAATGGATCATAGATATGGATGGTTTGTTACTTGAAGTTCTCAGAGAACAAAAGAATAAAGAACAAAAGGAAGGTAGAGCATTTTCAGTAGAAGCTTATAGAAAAGCAGTAGAAAAAATTAATGAAAATTTTTTTTTAAAGTACAAAATTGTTTAAAGACTCTCAAAGAACAAATGGTATTAACAAAAGAACTAGAATCTAAAAGTGAAATAGGATGAAATGAAACTATTAAGACATTTGAGGCTGCTTTAGAAATATGAAAAACTTTAATAAAAATATACATGACACTTCTATTTAATATTAATTTTTCGTTAGCATTTGTATATACATGTTTTAAATGTATACTAGGTTATAATTATTTTCTTTTTTTGTTTTCAGTCTAATCCTAAACTGAGATAAATTAAAAAAAAATGTTTATCACTTGAACATTCTTAGAGAGATATATAAAAAAGATATAGCAATTGAACATCGAAATGGGACTATTAAAAAAAGTTTAGAAGATGGTCAAATGAGAAGGACATCAATATTAATAATATTAATGAGATGCAAGTGAATAATATGATTCATTTAGAGAACTTTAATACTTTTGAGTTTTGAATATGAAAATGAGAGTATTTCAGCAATTCCAACTACACAAGCTTCATGTGCCACTTCATTTACTGATATTTCGTTTTCCAAAAGTAAAAAACAAAAAGCAAGTGATAAAAATTCATCAAAATTTAAAGAAGTTTCGACAGCAATAAAAAAAATTACACAAGCTATTATCACTACAAGACCTCACATTTGGCAGACTTCTAAACTATTTGAAGCAATTCGTAACTTGAGTGTATAAGATGATAAATTTTTTGAAACCGTTGAATGGCTTGTTGAGCATTTTACTTTTATTGATGTCTTCTTTGAATATCGACTTCCGCTTAGAATGGTTGTGTAACAAGTTAAATTAATTTTATGTCTAATAATTTCATAAAGTTTATATAATTTTTAAAGTAAATTTTGAGTGATGTTTTTGTGTTTTTTATTTTAATAAATAAATACTTATATGGCATGAATTTACTTTTTTTTATTTTGATTTAAAATATTTGTGAGTTGTTAACAAATGACTTAGTTTATTTTTATGTCGATGATTTTACTAATTGATTAATTGTAGACTCTGATTTCGATCTTTAACGTATTTTATATGGATAAAAAATAATATTTTTTTATTTTTTTAAAAGAGATAAACAAATTTTAATTGAAAAAAATTTAATTAAGTACTAAAATTTTTAATTATTTTATATAATTTAATAAATTAATATATTTATTATTTAAATATAATATTATATTAATAAAAAAACAAAAATATCTATTATAAAATTTTAATTTATTTGATAAATAATTTAAATATTATAATTTAATTTATTTTTATAATTTTATTAATTTATTTTAAGTATTAAAATTTAATTCAATTCTACATCATTAAAAATTTTTAAACAGACCGTTACTATTTAGTATATAGATGTATATGGGCATAGTTGTAATGTTTAAGGATTGTTTAAACTAAATATATATAAAAAAAATATTTATTAATTATTTATTGCTAATAAATAAATATTATCAAAAAGACTTCTTTAAGAAAAAGAACACTTCTTTTGGTTATTTTTTCAGCATCTGGTGCTTCCGCAAGGTGAGAAATTCGATTAATTACCACCGCCTCTTGTTTCATATAATCACGTTTGCTTATATCAACTTCTTATTGTTGCTGATTTTGCAATTTCTTGCTTGCTTAATGAATTTGGGAACACAAATTTGATTGTTAAAAGTATTATAGTGGCGAAAGATTGGAACGGCCGCTGAAAGCGTCTTCGCAGGTATCGACACCTTCGTTCACTGACAGATCGCAGTTAAGTTCTGAAGCTTCATTGTATGCTGTGATTATTCAAATGGTTTCTTTTGGAAGTTGTAGTATTTATAGAAGAACAGAACCGTTTTCTTATGGGTTCAATTCTCAAATTTCGTAACATATATGGTTCCTTTAAATGCTTTCATTCTAAACCTAATTGGGGTTCCGGTGCTTCAGATAAAACCCCCAAATTGGAACCAAATAGGAATAACAATAGGGTAGGGATTTTTTGGGACTTAGATAACAAGCCACCAAACTCAATTCCACCTTTTGAAGTTGCCAATAAGCTTAGAATTGTTGCATCTTCATTTGGGGTTGTTAGGCATATGGTAGCTTATGCAAATAGTCACACTTTCACCAGTGTCCCACACGCTGTTCGGCAGTGGAGGAAAGAGAAGGAGCTGTATAACCGATTGGAGAGCAAAGGCGTCATCAAGCGGAATGAGTCTCATGTTTGCAGGGTTTGTGGGAGAAAGTTTTACACTAATGAGAAGCTTGTTAACCATTTCAAGCAGCTACATGAGAGCGAGCAAATGAAAAGGGTGAACCAGATAGCATCTGCAAGGGGGAACCGGAGGGTGAAGTTGGTGGCAAAGTATTCGATGAAGATGAAAAAGTATAAGAAGGCTGCAAGGGATATTCTTACTCCAAGGGTGGGGTATGGTTTGGCAGATGAGCTGAAACGCGCAGGATTTTGGGTTCAGTCCGTGTTGGATAAGCCACAACTGCGGATCATGCATTGGAAAGTCACATGGTGGGTTGAATGCATAGTAGTTGTGTCGGATGATTATGATTTCGCTAATGTAATAAGGGAAGCGAAGCTACGATGTCTAAAGACAGTTGTCATCGGGGATACTATCGATGGTGTATTACTGTGGTGATAAGTATATGATACATAGCATAACTTATTTATAGGTGAAAACAATTAAGGTAATAAATACATAATATTTTATTATTAACAAGAATATCATGCTAATCAATATACAAAACCAGTAAACATGTAATAAAATCTTTTAATTACAAGTTCATTGCTCGACAAGTAGTTAAGTTGATTTTGTTGGTAACTCTGGATTTAGTTATCAACCTGTTATATATGTTATAGGCGTACACACAGTTGCTAAAATGTTCACTCTTATGATTCCAGTTCTGGTCAATTTCTGTGTGTCGAAGTATTTCCCTTCACCAAAACTGGCTCTTCTTTGACAAGATACTAAGCAGAAAAGTTTGATTGTCTGGAACCTTTTGAGCTAATCCTTTCCCATTATGCACATTTTCTATTTTCTAGAGTTTCTCTTTTTCACTGAGCATTCATGTGTTACTATTGTAGTATGTAAGTCGTGCTTTAGGTACCGCATGGTGCTTTTTTCAGGCATTGCAGCTGAAGCTCTTGTTTATGGTGAGGCAGAGGGGGCAGAAAATGATGAAAATCTATTCAGAAACATCTGTCTTCTTTTGGAGCCCCGATTATCTTTAACTGAGGTATCTCTACAGTGCACAATCGACGCCCCTGTTCTGATGGTATATATTCATATGTGATACTGAAATTTCAGCCTTAACTTTCTTGCCTCGAGAAGATGTCTAATCAAGAAAGATGGTCTAATCAAGAATTGAGATGGATGGCATGGCAACAAACACTGCAAGTTGTATATTGAAGTCATTGAAACAAAGTAACTTTCTGTTGCAAACAACCTGTAATTCCCATATTGTCATATTGATATGGAGTTTGTATATTATATTTAAGCTAGACAAATTGGTTATGTTCAAACCTAAACTCCCTAGAAACTGGGATAGATTAATCTTTTTTATTTTTATGTTGGCCTACGTTCCCTCCCAAAAATACATTATTTGAGCTATGAATTTAATTTTAATTATGTTTTATAACTAACTAATGCTAAAGACTTGATATTTTGATTTAATTAATTATTAAGATCATGAAATTATTTTAGTTAATTTATATAGTGTAATTACGATAGTTCAGCCTTCAATACGTTATTTGAACTATAAATTCAATTTTAATTTTGTTTTATAACTATCTAATACAGAAGATGAGTTTTATTTTTTGATATAACGAAGATATTATAAATGGTTTGGAATTGATCAGATATTAAATCTAATTCAATCTAATCCTAAATTTAGACAAAATTTAATAATTAAATAAAAACACTGATATAAACACATATAATAACAAAAAAATTCTATAACCAAGCGATTTATTCAATCCAACCAAATTATTTTAACTTAATTAACATTTACGTGCCAGTAATCTTAACTAACTTCTTTTAACTTCTTTTTTAATGTTTTCTTCATGATTTTATTACGTCGTTTTTGTTCTTCTTCTCTACGTTCTCATATTTTCTTCTCTTCTTCCCTGCATTCTCAGGTTTTTTGTTCTTCTTCTCTGCATAGAGAGTTGTATCGTGTGTTGGAGAGTGAGAGCGTGTTCACATGCGCTGGGTAATGAAACTGATTTTTGTTAGATTTGGACCAACTTCATTGAATTTGACTGCTAAAAAGTCTTGGATGTATAGCAGAATTGATATAATAAAACATATAATTTTGATTGGAAAAATGTCTTTTAAACCGTACTGAAAACATCATAAGAATTATCATAAATTCATAATAATGATATAGTATTAGACTACTATCAACTGCAATTTGAGTTTTTTTTGGTGACTAACTGCAATTTGAGTTTGTGTTCTGATTTAGTTTTGGATATGAAATCTACCAAATTCAAACTATATTATTTATACCTCATATATCTCATATATATGGTTAGGATTGGATAATTTAGATTTAAAAAAGAGAATGTTTAGTTTAGATTTAAAATTTTTTTAATATAAACTCATTTTTATCGTGTAAAAATGACACAAATAAAGAAAAAAAATGCTAAAATTAAAGTATTATAAGAAAATTATACAGTGAATGATTGAACCAAGATATTTTTATTATATTTACATAATTAAATTTTACAGTAACTGTGTATTGAAAAATCAGTTAGAAAACAAAATATGTAACAGAATTAGTTTTGAGCTATAAATGAATTTCATAATGATACTATTTAATATTTATTGATGATTGATTTTTCTCGAAATATTTTTCTGCCCACCGTCAACGAAACCTATAAATAAAGGACCTCATATGGTTTCCAATTTTCCGTTACACTATTATACAAATACTCTCTTCTTCGCTGAATCTCTCCGTCTCTGATTCAGTGATTCTAATCCTTATACAAACACTATTATACAAACACTCACTTACACTCTCTTCTTTGCTGATTCAGTGATTCTAATTCTGATCAGTTTTATTGCACTCTCCGAATTCAATTCTACTCTTAATTCAGGTTTGCTTCTTAGCACGTTACCTTCTTTGGAATTTCTTTTTTTTCTTCCTTAGTGTTCATATTGTATTTTACTTAAGTGGTGGTGTTAAGTTGGGTTGATGGAGAACTGGAGTAACAGAATTTGGGTTTTGATGAGGGAATGGATTCTGCAGCTTCTTCTAATTGGGTTGTTGTTTAAGTTTTGGAAGAGATTAATGAGCAATGAAGGGTCTTATTGATGGGAATACTGTGTTTTATTTGGTAGTATCATGGCTATTATAACAACAACAAAGAGGACTGAACGGTTCCGTCGTACAACACCACCAACATGCAAGTATTGGCTAGCTGGGAGATGCAACAGAAATCCTTGTCAATTTTCACATAGCTTACCAACCTCGCCATCCAATGTATACTATAATGCCAATACGACATATAAGCATTCGAAGAAGCCCGATTCGTCCGTTGAGAAGATCGCCAGTTCCTCTGCTAAGAAGGCAATAAATTGCACACCCAAGAACTTCAAGAAGCCAGAAAATTGTGCACTAAAGGCTGTTGAGTGCAGACCAGAATCTATATCTGTTGGCTTGGCCAGTTCCTCTGTTAAGAAGGCAATAAATTGCGCACCCAAGGCCTTGAAGAAGCCAGAAAATTGTGCACAAAAGGCTGTTGAGTGCAGACCAGAAGCAGAAGCTATATCTGTTGAGAAGCCAACCAAGTGTGAAGAAAAGGCTGTATTGATTGAAAAGACTGCAGACGTGGAAGATGTGGCCACTGTTGCTAAGGCTTCTGTGGATAAATCACGCAGTATTTGCAAATCTTGGATGACTGACAATTGTGTGGACGGTGACTTGTGTCAGAATTTGCATTCATGGTTTTATGGTGATGGGTTTTCTACGCTTGCAAAGCTTCATGAACACAACAAGGTATATACATGTCTGATTCCACCTTTTATTATTTGAAAGTACATCCAGTTTAGTGTATTTTGTCTTCGTTTAATTTGAAAGTTAAGTGAATATTGCAATTGAAATAAGTTTGAGGGATAAGCAAAAAGTGAAAAAACTACAGAGATGCCATAACTAAGTTGCAATAAATTAAAAAAAATTCAACACGAAGCATAGGTGTCTATATTGTATTAGTTATAAACTTATAATCCCAATATTTGTTTCTAAAATCTAAAGAATCCATTCTATAGAAGCAACCATGATAAGAGACATTAAGAACTAACTTTGAAAAATAGAGCTGTAATTTTTTAGGCCAGTGCTTAGCACCTGCTTCACATAAAAATAACCGTGTTTGCCTAGCTTAGAATAAATCAGAATAGAAGATCCTTAGTTTAAAACTGATATGGAAATGGAATCTATTACATTTTACATACACTGCATTTTTTTTATTGTCATTCAAGTATTAAGCAAGACAGCATTTATTTTATTGCCATCAACACGCATATTATATCAAATTCACGTAGAAAATGTATATTAGAAATCTTACCCACCTTGCCGAAGAGTATCAAATCTAATCTAGGACAAGCTTTTACATAAGAGCAACATTCTACTAATATTTAAAAGTGCCATTGAGTTGGATTCGTTTATGCTAATATTCAAATTTTGTTTACAGGCAATCACTGGCATTGCACTGCCGGCTGGTTCAAACAAACTTATTTCTGGTAGCACTGACGGCACAGTTCGAGCATGGGACTGCAACACTGGCCGTTGTGTTAACATGATCCATCTTAATTCTCCAGTTACCTCACTTATATCTGAGGGCCCATGGATCTTTGCCGGTGTGAAAAATGCTGTGAAAGTAAGCTCTTTTGTTTTATTGCAATAATGGTATCTTATGTATAGGAGCTTTAACTGTAAACTTATAATTTGATTGTGGTTGTTTTGTTAAGGCATGGAATATTCATACGGGTGCAGATGTTACTCTTGATGGACCTAAAGGGCAAGTCCTTTCATTGAATGTAGGCAATGATATCCTCCTTGCTGGAGCAGAGGTAAATTACCTTGGCTTGCAGTGATTTAAGATTTGTTTATAGTTAGCCATTTGCTACTGATTAGAACTATGACATTTCAGCTTCTCCATTAATTTTTAAATAATCTATTTAAATTGCAGGATGGTGTTATTTATGCTTGGAGATGCAGCTTTGAGTCTCCTTTCAAAATGGTTGCAACACTAGGTGGTCATAGTAAACCAGTGGTTTGTCTTGCTATTGGATCTCACAAGATGCTTTATTCTGGATCCATGGACCATAGCATTAAGGTATTTTTTTATTTCAACGTGAGATATGCTTCATGTAATTTGCACACTATTCCCCTTTAGCTAAGCAATTTCTTACCCTGCTATCTACAGGTTTGGGACCTTGATACATTCCAGGGCACAATGACACTTAACGGGCATACCGACGTTGTCACATCACTTATTTGCTGGGACAATTACTTGTTATCGGGTTCATCTGATTGCACAGTCAATGTTTGGGTGTGCACCGAGGAGGGAACTCTAGAAGTGACATACACTCACACTCACCAAATTGTAAGTTGTTCATCCACTAACGTTGGTTCACAAAGTATCTCGTTTAAGCTGCTATTTTAATTTTGTTTAAGAAGGAGGTGATTGGTTTGTCTAATTCATTTTTTTATTTTTTTTATTTGTTATTATAGGCTGTTCTTGGACTGTATGGGATGACTGATGTAGAGGCCAAGCCAATATTGTTTTGCTCGTGCAAAGATAATTCAGTTCGTATGTATGAATTGCCGACGTGAGTGATAATAAATCTTTCATCTACTTGTTTTGCTACTTTTACTGGGCTTTTTTTTTTTACTATTGTAGCAACTTACTGTGTCTGCTTCTACAGGTTTCTAGAGAGAGGTCGACTATTTACAAGACAAGAAGTTCGATCCTTTCAGATAGGCCCTGGCGGACTCTTCTTCACTGGAGATGGGACTGGTTTGCTGAATGTGTGGAAATGGTTAGAAGAGGCCAAGGTGCCAACATAGGAAAATACATCTTGAGTTACATGATGAGTTATTCTAATTACTTTGATGTGGTGACCTTATCTTTATTCTCTGAATGTATGAATTAACTGAGCATACTTGATGTTGGGGTTGGGCATATTGGTTCTTGAGGTACAAGAATTTAGAGAAGTATTATTGATTCTCTGAAATATCAAAAAGATTGATTCTTGAAGCAAAAGAAACAACAAAAAAAATAAGAAAAGCAAAAAAGAAAAATGTCCAAGGCTTTGAGCATCAATGGTTAGGAGGGTCGAAAATTGGCCTAAAAAGCTCAAAAGAGTTGTTCTCCCTAACTATATGCTTGTGGTGTGAAAGTGTCAAGTAATCCTTGAGACTGAACATTTAAAGTCGTGACCCAAAGCTATTAAAGAGTACGCTTAAGGCTCTGAGCACCACTGTCTGGGAATTTAAGCAAAGCTAAATTCGAATCCAAAGGGTTTCCCCAGTTAAGTGCTTGTGGTGTTTATGTATCAGGTGGTAATACTTGAAAACAAAACACTTAGAGTCACGGCTAGGCTCAAAGGTGCAAAGCACCAAAAGAAATAAAAGTTGTGTTCAAGAATCAAGAAAAACTTAAAAGAAGAGAGTCAATAATATGATCCGGATTCTAATTCTAAAGGATACCAATATTGCTGAACTTCAAAGGAAAGAGAGATGCCAAAGCTATTCAGAAATAGAGAGTTAGTAGCCCCATTTAGTAATTAGACCTAGCTTTATCTGAAAACTCTAACTTCCAATGTATAATGTAACATTCTATGTATTATACAATTCTCAATAAGACCATCAGTTTTGATAAGACCATCAGTTTTGAAAAGTATGCGTGTTGTCTTAAATTCTTCATTTAACTTCTAAACTTATAATATCGGTTTTGATTTTTTTTTTAAGGAGAAAGAAAGTAAAAAGTGACCAATTGAAAAACTACATAATAATAGGCAACATAAACTTTACCGTTTTAATGATGATGAGCAAAAAAAAGTCTAAAGTGCCAATTGAATTATTTGAGAAGACACCCAACTTGGAAACAATGGAAGTAAGCTATTACTATGATGAAACCCTCAAAAATAGATGAAGCTAGTAATAAGGAGATTATTGGAAACTTAAAAAAGAATTGTACCTCTTCAAATTATGTGTGTTGCAATCCATCAATGGGTTAGAATAGTATACTTGTCAAAGCAGCTGTGTCAAATGTCCAAAATTGATAACACTAGTACTATAGCCTTCCTCCAATCTGAAAGAATTGCACATAAAATCATGTGAGGCAGAGGCAGAGGCAGAGGCAGAGGCATTGCAAGTTGAGTATTGCGAATCAAGTTTCTAGAAGGATTCAAGTTTCTTACAACTGGAGTGATGATTCGGTCTTCCACCATGATCTTAATGCTGCTGCAGTATGACAGTTTATAAGTCAGGTAATAAATAAATAAAGATCCTTCTCCAAATAAAATTTTATTATGTCCAAGAGAAATAATTTCTACACTTGGTTGTATCAACTGAAGTGATGAACAATTTATTTTCAGTGATTTCAACTTTAAGCAACAGGATGGAATATTGATTAGTTTCAGGCATGGAATAATGACAGTTTCTAAGTCAGTTTCTAGAGGTGGTTTCAGGCTTCCATTTCTAAAAGAAGTCATTGTTAATGAATGTAAATGCATGACAAGTTTTCAAAAACAAGATACGAAAATTAGATGTGAGAAACTGTGTCAAGTTAGAGGAAATTTTTGGAAAATATGAAGTCATAACTGCAGGGAAAGAAAATAATAAAGAGCTTTTGATGTTCCCTTGCTTAACCACCTTGACTCTTTGGGAATCGCCAGCTCTAAGGTGCATTTGGTCAGGGATGCAAATTCTAGATTGGCCTGAGTTAAAAGAGATGGATGTTTATCATTGTCCCGAGCTGAAGATGTTTGCAGATGATCTTGAAAATTCTACATATTCAAACACAGGATCTTCAAAATTCTACATATTCTTCACTTTGGACTACTTCAAGTGGACCTCCAAAACATCTTATTCCTCAAATTGTTGAGTTTCCATGATGACTTACATTCATTTCCAGATGATTTCGTCTCAACGATTCAACTAGCTGCTATAGAACAGATTGCATATAGTAGGGTACTTTTTAGCAACAATTTTGTATATGCATTCATAGCAGCTTTTGAGATAATATAGGCACCAAGAACCTTAGGCCATCCTTTTCTTTCTAAACACCCTTCTTTGATATCTTTCAGAAATTCATTCAACACTTCATCAACTCTCTCTTCTGTAAGGTTTTCAGCATCACCCAAGATTCATTTAGCCCATTCATTTTATACACGCTGAATTATTAGAAATGAAAAGCAATAATAATGAGAGTTACAAAACAGAATCATAAAATAGTAATGGAGAATAAAAAGTAATAAAATACGCTTATTAGTAGAGCAACAACCAAATTTAGCGAAACAATCTAAGATCTACTAATTTTTTTTAAAAAAAAGTTCAATTATTCTGTTGGTTTCCATAATTTCATCAAAATTTTAATTAGATCCTTATAGTTTAAAAGTTTGTATTGACTATTGAGTCTCTATATTAGATAAAAACTTTCCATTCGGTCTTTTTTTAGCATTAGCTGTTTTTTTCTAAAAAATAATCATTAGCAAAGATTTAATTACAAATTTTTACCTAATATAAAGATCTAATCACAAATTTTTAAACTATAAGAATCTAATCACATAATTAGTAAAATTATAGAGATTATTAGAATAATTAAACCTTAAAAAAACACAAACAAATAAAGAGAGTATCCTACCTTTAACTTTCATAGGGAGGATGATACATTCACAATTCTTGGTGATTCAGATCATTGGAGAAGAGGGAGAAGGGCTTCAGATATTCTTTTAGCACCATAATAATTTATTTGCAAGCATTCTTCAGCTAGTTCGAATGTTTCAACGATTCCGGCTTTCTCTATTACATCATCTAATAATTCCTAAAAATTTCACCCAATTCAATATACTAAGAAAACATCTTAGCTTGTGTTTGGTTTATATTTTTTAAATTCTAAAATAGAAAATGTTGAAAAATGAAAAAATATGAACCAAACTGGGTGTAAAATTCTTACCCTGCTTTTCAATAACACTTGAGGGACCAAATCATTGTCCTTAATCACAAGTCCACCAATCCCTGCATTGTTGATCTACAAAATGCAATTCTTTTCTTCAAGAATAATATTAATCTACCAAGTCAAGGTTATTAATTAAGGCAATGAACTCATTCCTGGTTAGTATCCAAAATTAATAACATAAACCCTAAACATGACTTGATAGTAATTAAACCTCTTAGCATGCAGAGCTTCATACGAGAAGTTTAATTTATTAATTCAGAACAAATTAGTCAATTACATTTTTTTAGTGGAATTGTAAGGGAAAAAAAATCCTTAACATGCAACTAACAAACATGAAAATAAATGAGAAAATCCCAAATATATATATAGTTGACTAAAATAATGTAACTTCATTTTTCTTAGAAAAAAAATACTGAAAATAGAAACTAAAACAAAACAGATCCAATTCCTTTGTTTGCTTCAGATAGGGTTTGAAGTGGGATGAAGTATGTATATAAAAGAAAAGAGCATTGAAAATGCTAGTGTCTCAAGCAAAAATAGTGGTGTACTTTACCTCTGTGGCGCTTGTTCCATCTTTAATTTGAGGCTTTGTTGGTTTCTAACGAAGATAAGTTAAGGCTTCAGTTCATGAGCACTGTTTCCATGCATGTATGCCACTTGCCATGATTTCCGTCTTACAAGTTTGCTGAGATAACAATCAATTTGAGTATAGTTTGGTGACATAATACTCAATTTGGTCATGAATTTGCATATAAGTTTTAATTTAGTCCCTAAAATTTTAATTGCCTTTATTTAGTCTCTAAATTTTGTGAACATGACTCATGTTAGTCCTTGAAATAATTTTCAATGTATAGACGTTAATAGAATGCTGTTATGGATAGGCGAACGCCAAGCTAGACTCCCTAAAATAATGTCATTTTGGTTTTGACACTCAAATAACCCAAAAACAATATCATAAGTGGTGTTTATTAAAACTTTACCTAACAAAATAAGTGATGCGACATCATTTTTTAGTTATTTGAATACCAAAACTAAAATTACATCATTTTACAGGTTTCAGTATGGTATTTGATTATTCATTTCAACGCTCCATTATCATTTTTGAACTAAAAATCATCTCAGAAACTAATGTGAGGCACGTTTATAAAATTTGGAGACTAAATAGAACAAATTAAAATTTTAGAGACTAAATTAAAATTCACGTACAAATTCAAGGACCAAATTAAGTATTATCTCACAGTTTGGTTTGAGTTTTTAAGTTGATTAATTTGTTTTAGTTTTATAACCGTAATCAAGAAGTTAGCCTTTTACATAAATTATGGTAAAAATTTAAAATTTAATCAAATTAATTAAATTATTTAATAATTTTTTATTATTAATTTTATGTAAAATTGACGGTATTTAAAATTTTATTATAAATTATTTTTTAGAATGAATTATTAATAATAGAATATTTACTAGAAATTATTGTCAACAGTTAATGCTACTTGACATGTTAACTTGGTCTGATAATGGTACATATAAATGATACAAAATAAAATATAAAAATTATTATTTTTATATTTTATTTAATAATAAATTAAAATATATTATAAAAATTTAATTTATTTTTATTTTTTAGTTTAAAAAATTTAAAAATATAATTATAAAATATATAATTATAAAATATTAATAAAAATAAAAAATAAATTATATCTCTTATTATTAATGTTTATATATTTTTAAATATAATATATCTATTTATATTTTATCTATCAAATATAATTTTATATTTTTATATTTTATTATTTTTGTTTTAATGTTTCATATCTATAAACAATCAATCATAAAATATGTTTTTTAATTATAATTTTTATATCTCTTGAATCTAGACTCATGTGATTCATAAAATTTTTTAGAAGTACTATTTCTATCCGAATTAAAAATAGTAATTGATGAAAAGTCTCGGTCCACAATTAAAAAATCATACCAAATAGATATTGGTAAGCATATGTCCTTTGACACACTTGCCATGAATATCTGCTACTATATATTAAATAATAGTGACAAGAAAATTGTGTGTTATTAGTCAAAGAAAATAGATCCTCTCAATTGTAAAAAAAATAAATTGAGGAAATAAAGTGTGATTTTTAATTGCTCTTTTTTGTTTTATTTATAAAATTAATAATAAGAGATCACATTTTACTTCTTCAATTAAGAGAGAATTCATTTCGTCATGAAGTGAGAATTTGTTCTATAAAGATCTAACTACATATGCACTTTAATTTATTTTCCGTCACCACTTCTTTTACTCACTCTTTTTTTTTTTTTTTTTTTTTTGAGAAAATCCTTCTCTTCATAACTCTTGTTGTCAACTAACAAAATACCCGTCTTATCTATAAAGCAAGATAAATGAAGATTATAATAACGTAAATATAAAGCATATTTAAAATATTATTTGATGTAAAAAATAAAGATACATTGATATTATTTTAAAATATATAAAAAATTCTAAACAAACGAAAAAAAAATGCTATTAAAAAACCGTTATAGAATATTATATTATGTTATTATTCATAAGTAATGTTGTGAAAATATAAATAATGTATTAAATTTTTGTTATTTAATCTAAATATAAAAAATTAAAATAATATTTTACTGTATATTAAATTACATTACATTATTTTTTTAAACACTAATGGTGTTCTTTTATTTTTTACACTAATTAATAATTTTAATTTATATTCATCTCATAATGATCTCTATTTATTTTACCTGTGCAGACATATGAATAAATTATTAATATATTTTTGTTAAAGTTACGAGTAAGAAATTACGACCTCTAGCCTCTAAGTGAATATGAAAAGATTATGTCATTTAAGTTATAGTTCGTTAGCAGAATAATATGTTATGTTATTATTGAAAACTTTTGCGCTAAAATAAAAAGTATACAATACTTTGTCTTTTATATTTGTATCAAAAGAATATCGAATAATTGCTAACTTGGATGAAATGTAAATAATTAAATAGCACTATAATAAAAGAGAATATATAAAACAAAACAAAAAAACTTATTAGATTGAAAAAGGAAGAAAAAATTGTAGTTGCTTCATTGTCAAATTGTCAATTATTGTGTTTAGAATAGGATTTTGGCAATGAATAGATCAAGTGCACTTGAATTTTATTATCGACAAAAATGCTCTCAAATAATTTTAAAATGCGACAAAAAATCTAACATTAAATATGTATTTTCAAAAAATACCTTAGAAATTGAATTATTTCGATGCGGTTTTTTGCAAGTATGATTAGAAAAATGAGATATTTTATCCTTAAAATTTGGTGATTTTTCGCGCTATATATATATATATTGTGGTTTTTTTTAAGAACCAATAATACTTTTAAAAAATCACAAAAAATATATACTTAGCAAAAAATTATCAAATTTTAAGAATAAAAACATCTCATTTTTCTAATCATGCTTACAAAAATCCGCATCAAAATTCAATTTCTAAGACATTTTTTTAGAAATACATATTTAATGTTGGATATTTTTGTTGCGTTTTAAAATTATTTGAGAGTATTTTTGTCGATAACAAAATTTGGATACATTTTTGCCAGTGACAAAATTATTCGAGTGCGTTTTTAGTAATTTATCCTTTTCTAAAATAATGTTGTTGATTTTCTAAAATAATGGTTGTTGGTTAATTTGAATGATTCTGTTGAATTTTTTTTACTGAGTTCATTTGTTTGAGTTAATTTTATTAATGGATAATTTGTCTGAGTTAATTTTCTAAAATAATGGTTGTTAGATAATTTTATTGAAGATAAAACAACCACAAAATAATCAAAGATGGATAATTTAGTTATAAATTTTGATAATTAAAATTGTTTGTGAACTTTTAATGATATATTATAGATTATTTATTATGCAAAATTGTGAAATTTTAAATTTTATTTGCTTAAAATTATTAAATTTAAATATTTAAAATTATATATTAAATTTTTAATAATTTTAGTTTATATTTAATTATACCGTTAAATTCTGGTTAAACTATTAAATAAATTACTCTATCAGTTTATTGATTGGTTTAATCACTCTATCATCTTCAATCATCCAGTGTTCCACTCCTTCACATTGTGTTGTGAAGGTTGTTCAGAGAGAAAGAGAAGGAGGGAGGGAGAGAGAGCATTCTAGAGCATGAGTTGCTATGCCGTTAACCAATTACTATAGATAACGATATGTGCATGAGCATTGGACTGAGTTTGAAACTCAAAAACTAAGTCTTTTTTCTATTCATTTATAAGATATATTTTTTTAAAAGTAGCATATTACAATAGATACTGGTGTGTAACTTTTATAAAGAGTAGGTATTTGCAGGATGTTTGAAAATTCTTGGAATTTAACAAAATTTTTACAAGAATTGAATTGAATTCCCGCGTTTGAAACAAAAAAAATAAATTATTTTAAATGAAATTCAATTCAATTTCACTATTTTCTCCTAAAATCAATTCATATCCAATCGAGTTTGAATTAAAATTTTTTATGGTTATCAGTGGCTAAAAGAAGGGGGTTGAATCTTAGCCCCCTTTTTGCTTGATAATACTTGCTAACCTTTGAAACCAACTTTGGAAACTTTTTACCTTTTTATCTCGTGACTAGCCACGAGATTTTTTCTTTTGTCTCGTCCTTAACCACGAGACTTTTCTTTTTGTCTCGTCACTTGACACGAGATATTTTCGGTTTTAGCTCCTATGCAGTAGAAACAGAAATAGAGTAGAGAAGAGAGAAAATTACACCCAGATATATCCTGGTTCAGCTGCTAAGTGCAGTGCAGCCTACATCCAGTCTCCATCACAAACATGATGGAATTTCATTATAATCTTCCTGATTACAATCTGTAAAGTGCTAACCCAACTTACAAGGGGATTCCCACAGAATCATGAAACACAACATAGATGAACAAAGGAACTCTAAGGACATCTATGGCTTTTTCTTTTAATTTTGTACTCTCTGCCTTTTTTCGCTCTATGGCTTTTTCATACAAATCTCACTGTTTGCCTTTTTCCATGAGACTCAAGACATGACAAAATTAAACAGAAAATTACAAAACAGAATACATTGAAGGAGAAGAGAAAACTGTTAGCTTAGGTAGCTCTGAGAATTCTGTGCCTTGCACTCTCAAACTTTCTCCTTGCTTCAAACCGTGGCTGTTCTCTCTTTTTATAGAAGATGGAAGCCTCCACCTTTGAAGCCAAAAACCAAGTCAACTTCTTATTCTCCAAGAAACAGAACCGGTTCGGCCAGAGAGAGAGAAGAGATAATCCATGCAATAACCAACATGAAATTACCTCTAGTCCTTTCTTGGTCATCACTCTTCATCAATCCGAGCTTTCCATTCTTGGCTTGCTCTCCAAGATGGATTTCTGGCCCTTGATGCTTCATGATGATGATGACTTATTCTGCTCCACTTTTGCTTCCTTCCTCACGCAGCCACCCTAGCTACCTTCTGTGATGAGTGAACTCAAAAGTAGTGACAAGCCATCTCCTCCAAGATCTTCTTTCCTGCTGGCCGAATCTCCTTCTCCATTTTTGGTATGGAGAAGCTAAGATCTCATCACAAAATCTTACTACAAGTGATAAGAATCTCAGCCACTACATTTTTTATGTTTTCTTGCCATCATTGAGATGGTCTTGTAGGGTGCTCTTCCTTCAATTCGGTAACTAAGTTTTGCTTCCATGGTTTCCTGGGTATTGTCCGAAAAGAGGAAATAGATGAGAGAATAGAAAATGTAGAAAGAGAAGCATTCAAGTGTTTTTGAACAAATAAACTAAAGTGAATTAATTTATTTCCCTTTCTTTGCTATTGGTAGCGTGCAGCACTATGACAATCAATCAATTCAACTGCAAATTTCTCTCTCATATTTCCATGCAATAAATGATAATTTAATGAAATTTGGAATCCATCACATGGTAAAATGCTTGGATCCGTTGGAAGCAATTTTTGCTTTCATCTTCACTTGATTTCGGATCAAGCATGAGTAGGGCTACCCTACTCTAAATGGGTAGGGTAGGGTAGGGTTTGGACCCTACTCTAACCCTACCCGCGGATTGAAAATTCTATTAAAACTCTACCCTACCCTACCCGCGGGTTGAGAATTTCTCAACCCTAACCCTACCCGCACCCTAAAGTTCTAAACCCTACCCGCAGAAATATTAAATTTTTTCAAAGTAAATATAAAATTCAATCATTTCAAATTTTATACATATTAATAACATAAAAAATAACAAACTAATGCTCTAAATTACTAAATTAACTAACTAGTTTAGTGGTTGTTCACTTATTGTAAGTCATTACATAAGAGAGGTTATGGGTTTAACTCTCACTTCCTTCACTATATACCTAATTTTTTTAAAATATATGTTATATTTGAGGTACGGGTAGAGTAGGGTAAGATACACCCTAAACCCGTACCCTACCCTACCCGCAGGCATACCCGGACCGTACCCTACCCTACCCGAACGGGTTGGGTACCCGCGGGTAGGGTATGAATTGCCAGCCCTAAGCATGAGGAACATTCATCAAAATTAAAATTGGGCTTAGTAGCAACAACATTTAATCTGGCCCAATAAAATTTTGATTCATCCAAACTGATTGGACTTATGGCAATGTTTGAGTTCTGGCCCAATTAATCACAAATTGCTTCAGCCACATATTATAAGAAACATACACCTAGGCTGAATGTTGGTTTTGATTTGGGCTTGCAATATTTATTTTATGTTTTGGCCCAAATAAAACCTGCATTAAAATTAATTCATTCAACACATATGATTTAATATTCTTGCAATTAATAACATTAATAATGTTTAGTCATCACAAATATTAGTTTAGAGTTTTTCAAACTCATCAATTTTATTTTATTAGGATTTCACTTAAAATATAAAATGTTCAAAATATTCATGTAATCTAATTACTTTTCTTTTTACTCATTCATTTTTATCAAAATTTTTCATCTCCCAACAGTATCTCTACTCTTCTTCCTTTCCTTGTAGATATGCTTCATTTCTTTCGTTAATTTTTCATTAAGTTCTTAAAGCTATAATAACACATATTAATTTTTAGTTCAACCAAATAGTACAATTGTTCCATCAGAAATTCATTGTCAAAAAAGATTCTATCTATATTTTAAGGTAATTTGTTTAAAAATAAAATTTATTTATTATTTTTATATATATTTATTATATTTTCAAATGGTCATATCACTAATTTTTATTAAAATTTTTTAGAATTGTATCAGTGCTAAAGATAGAACATATATTCATATTAAAATTTTAAAAGAAAATGTGTCAAAATATAGAGGAATTGAAGGACAAATTACCCGACAATAAATGTATTAGCAGTTTGTACATTTGACTTAAATTTTTCTATATGATGTCTGGGAGAGAAGGTTTGGCTTCGGATTCACAAATTTTAGATAATCCACTAAGTAGGAAAGATAATCTAGTTGTTCCTCAAGGTATTAATTTTCTAATAATTTTTTTATTTTTAATAAATATTCTTCTAGTATTAATTAAGTAAATAGTTTAAATTCTATTTTTAGGTAAATTCTACTTAACAGATGTTGGATATATGTTGAGGTTTGGCTTTATCAATCTATATCGAATTTTTCGATATCATTTAAAAGAATATTCATGACACCCTCTTAAAAATCCAAAAGAATTATTCAATTTAAGACATTAATCACTGTGCAATGTAATTGAAAGAGCTTTTGGGATTATGAAAAATAGATTTTCTATCATAATAGAGATAGCTAGTTATGATGTAGACACTATGAGCGGAATTTTTATAGCTTGTTCCATTCTGGATAACTTCTTAATAAATTTTGATCCAGACGAAGAATTTATTACACAAATTAAAAGGGATATTAATAGTGTGTCTGAACAAAATTCTATAAATATTGAAATTGTTAGAGGTGAAGATGAACGAATGAGAGAAATTTTGAGGGACTCTATAGCCGCATAAATGTAGAACGATTACATTATTGAATAAATTTTAAGTCTTTCTGAGAGACTATATTATTAGGTATTTTTGTATTGAACTTGAATTTTATGTATCATTTGAATTATTATTTGTTTATACAATGACCATTACTTTATGTATTGTTTGATGTTTACTTTTAACATGTCATATTTTTAATTATTGGTGTATTTTATGATATAAATTTGTTATGGATATAAAAATAGATAGCAGTATGAATACTTAGAAAATTATTGATGTTAAAAAAAATGAACCAAATGCATATTTTAGATGGATCATAGATATGGATGATTTGTTACTTGAAAGTTCTCAGAGAACAAAAGAATAAAGAACAAAAGAAAGGTAGAACATTTTCAGTAGAAGCTTATAGAAAAGCAATAAAAAAAATTAATGAAAAATTTTCTTTAAGTATCAATAAGATTAAAGTACAAAATTGTTTAAAGACTCTCAAAAAACAAATGGTATTAGCAAAAGAACTAGAATCTAAAAGTGAAATAGGATGAAATGAAACTATTAAGACATTTGAAGCTACTTTAGAAATATGAAAAACTTTAATAAAAATATACATGACACTTCTATTTAATATTAATTTTTCATTAGCATTTGTATATACATGTTTTAAATGTATACTAGGTTATAATTATTTTTTTTTTGTTTTCAGTCTAATCCTAAACTGAGACAAATTAAAAAGAAATTTCTTTATCACTTGAACATTCTTAGAGAGATATATAAAAAAGATATAGCAATTGGACATCGAAATGGGACTATTAAAAAAAGATTACGAAGATGGTCAAAAAGGACATCAATATTAATAATATTAATGAGATGCAAGTGAATAATATAATTCATTTAGAGAACTTCAATACTTTTGAATATGAGAATGAGAGTATTCCAGCAACTCCAACTACACAAGTTTCATGTGCCACTCCATTTACTGATATTTCGTTTTCCAAAAGTAAAAAACAAAAAGCAAATGATAAAAATTCATCAAAATTTAAAGAAGGTTCGACAGCTATTATCATTACAAGACCTCATATTTAGCAGACTTCTAAACTATTTGAAGCAATTCGTAACTTGAGTGTATAAGATGATAAACTTTTTGAAATCGTTAAATGGTTTGTTGAGCATTTTACTTTTATTGATGTCTTCTTTGAATAACTTCCGCTTACAATGGTTGTGTAACAAGTTAAATTGATTTTATGTCTAATAATTTCATAAAGTTTATATAATTTTTAAAGTAGATTTTGAGTGATGTTTTTGTGTTTTTTATTTTAATAAACAAATACTTATATTGCACGAATTTACTTTTTTCTTTTAATTTTGATTTAAAATATTTGTGAGTTGTTAACAAATAACTTAGTTTATTTTTATGTCGATGATTCTACTAATTGATTAATTGTAGACTCTGATTTCGATCTTTTACGTATTTTATATGGATAAAAAATAATATTTTTTATTTTTTTAAAAGAGATAAACAAATTTTAATTGAAAAAAATTTAATTAAAAACTAAAATTTTTAATTATTTTATATAATTTAATAAATTAATATATTTATTATTTAAATATAATATTATATTAATAAAAAAACAAAAATATCTATTATAAAATTTTAATTTATTTGATAAATATTTTAAATATTAGAATTTAATTTATTTTTATAATTTTATTAATTTATTTTAAATATTAAGATTTAATTCAATTCTACATCATTAACAATTTTTAAACAGACCGTTACTATTTAGTATATAGATGTATATGGGCATAGTTGTAATGTTTAAGGATTGTTTAAACTTTTTTTTTGGTGAACTTAATATTTTTTTGGTGAACAAGGATTGTTTAAACTAAATATATATTAAAAAATTATTTATTAATTATTTATTGCTAATAAATAAATAAATAAATGTTATCAAAAAGACTTCTTTAAGAAAAAGAACACTTCTTTTGTTGGTTCTTTTTTCAGCATCTGGTGCTTCCGCAAGGTGAGAAATTCGATTAATTACCACCGCCTCTTGTTTCATATAATCACGTTTGCTTATATCAACTTCTTACTGTTGCTGATTTTGCAATTTCTTGCTTGCTTAATGAATTTGGGAACACAAATTTGATTGTTAAAAGTATTATAGTGGCGAAAGATTGGAACGGCCGCTGAAAGCGTCTTCGCAGGTATCGACACCTTCGTTCACTGACAGATCGCAGTTAAGTTCTGAAGCTTCATTGTATGCTGTGATTATTCAAATGGTTTCTTTTGGAAGTTGTAGTATTTAATATTTATAGAAGAACAGAACCGTTTTCTTATGGGTTCAATTCTCAAATTTCGTAACATATATGGTTCCTTTAAATGCTTTCATTCTAAACCTAATTGGGGTTCCGGTGCTTCAGATAAAACCCCCAAATTGGAACCAAATAGGAATAACAATAGGGTAGGGATTTTTTGGGACTTAGATAACAAGCCACCAAACTCAATTCCACCTTTTGAAGTTGCCAATAAGCTTAGAATTGTTGCATCTTCATTTGGGGTTGTTAGGCATATGGTAGCTTATGCAAATAGTCACACTTTCACCGGTGTCCCACACGCTGTTCGGCAGTGGAGGAAAGAGAAGGAGCTGTATAACCGATTGGAGAGCAAAGGCGTCATCAAGCGGAATGAGTCTCATGTTTGCAGGGTTTGTGGGAGAAAGTTTTACACTAATGAGAAGCTTGTTAACCATTTCAAGCAGCTACATGAGAGCGAGCAAATGAAAAGGGTGAACCAGATAGCATCGGCAAGGGGGAACCGGAGGGTGAAGTTGGTGGCAAAGTATTCGATGAAGATGGAGAAGTATAAGAAGACTGCAAGGGATATTCTTACTCCAAGGGTGGGGTATGGTTTGGCCAGATGAGCTGAAACGCGCAGGATTTTGGGTTCAGTCTGTGTTGGATAAGCCACAACTGCGGATCATGCATTGGAAAGTCACATGGTGGATATGATGGATCATAGGTGGGTTGAATGCATAGTAGTTGTGTCGGATGATTATGATTTCGCTAATGTAATAAGGGAAGCGAAGCTACGATGTCTAAAGACAGTTGTCATCGGGGATACTAGTGATGGTGTATTGAAGAGGATTGCTGATACCTCCTTTTCTTGGGAGGAAATCCTAATGGGGAAAGCTAGAAAGGAGGCTATATCGGTTGTTGAGAACTGGAAGGATGTGATATTTTGAAAAGGTTAGAGTGGAAATACAACCCAGAGGTGGATAAAAGGAAATATGATCCGGCTGATGTGGTTATTGAAGAATCAGAAGATGATAATATTGAAGGTGTTTGTTATGTTGTTGATGATGACTATAAGGATGATGGAGGTTCTTGGTGGGAGTTAGATTCTAATGAAAATGTCAAAATGAACAGACACGAAAATCATAATTGAAAATGAGGTAAAATTTTCTTATTCTTTTAATTTTCTTCTCATTCTATTGTTTTTCTCCCTCAATTTTCACTTGTAATTTGTAATTATTTTCTTAATTTTTGTCCCCGATTATCTTATTCCAAAATCAAACTCATATTAGGAGGGTGGCAATTGCAGAAAGAAGAGAAAAAGAACAACTGGTGGTAACCAAGGAGAAACAATTAAGCAAACAAACTATCGGGAACCAGAAGGGAAGATTGGAAAATAAAAAAAGGTTTGTGTATTACTGTGTGGTGATAAGTATATGATACATAGCATAACTTATTTATGGGTGAAAACAATTAAGGTAATAAATACATAATATTTTATTATTAACAAGAATATCAAGCTAATCAATATACAAAACCAGTAAACATGTAATAAAATCTTTTAATTACAAGTTCATTGCTCGACAAGTAGTTAAGTTGATTTTGTTGGTAACTCTGGATTTAGTTATCAACCTGTTATATATGTTATAGGCGTACTGCATACACACAGTTGCTAAAATGTTCACTCTTATGATTCCTGTTCTGGTCAATTTCTGTGTGTCGAAGTATTTCCCTTCACCAAAACTGGCTCTTCTTTGACAAGATACTAAGCAGAAAAGTTTGATTGTCTGGAACCTTTTGAGCTAATCCTTTCCCGTTATGCACATTTTCTATTTTCTAGAGTTTCTCTTTTCCACTAAGCATTCATGTGTTACTAATGTAGTATGTAACTTGTGCTTTAGGTACTGCATGGTGCTTTTTGCAGGCATTGCAGCTGAAGCTCTTGTTTATGGTGAGGCAGAGGGGGGAGAAAATGATGAAAATCTATTCAGAAACATCTGTCTTCTTTTGGAGCCCCGATTATCTTTAACTGAGGTATCTCCACAGTGCACAATCGACACCCCTGTTCTGATGGTATATGTTCATACGTGATACTGAAATTTCAGCCTTAACTTTCTTGCCTCGAGAAGATGTCTAATCAAGAAAGATGGTCGGTTTTACAAACTTATAATTTGCCCAAGTGGCACAGAGCTGCGCACCGAGCTGCCATTAAAATGTTGGAAAGTGGTGCCAGTCTGAGTATAGTAATTAGGAGGATTGAGGAAACTTTGTATTGCAAGAAATGATCCTCAGAAGTTCAGAATTACAGACAAAAGCATTTTGTGTATTCAACTTACTTACAGGGCCAACATCTCTTCTCGTCTTACAAGTATTCATTCACAATGGCTTTATTTTAGTCATATAAGTACTTTGCTTGGTTTATTTTCCGGTGCAGGGTTGTTGCAGCTGATCTGAAGTGCAGCTGGTTTCACTGGTCTGCATATAGTTTTCAGATGCCCCTCTGTTGGACCTTGTATAGGATGAAAGAGTGCCATGCTGCAAACAAATGAAGACTTTCAGCTTCAGCAAGTGACCTCTTTGTTCACTTCAGTGTTCACACTGAGACATGAGCCATTCCAAAAGTTGCACCCCGCTTGGCTAAATAAATACTTGGAACAATATTTGATACTTAGAGAGAAGTAGCCAATAATTTGGAGCAGTGCTTAAGGTTTATTTTATTTCACCAGCAATATTGGCCGCGGTTGAAATCAATCACGGGTTTGTTTGTAAATTAACTATTTAGGCTAACTATTTATGTTAGTTGGTATTTCATAAGTTCGTGGACATTAGGTATGGGAATCTTTTTACCCCTAGTTATAACTTTTCGTTTTCCCTGAACTAATTTTCTCTTCAAACACCATATCATTATCGGCTAAAATTTTCTGCATTCGCACATGGTGGTGGTTACAGTTGCTAAATGTTGGGTTCAGCCGTTCAGGGGCTTTGATGTCTTAGGATGAAGTTCAGAAATTAGAATTGAGATGGATGGCATGGCAACAAACACTGCAAGTTGTGTATTGAAGTCATTGAAACAAAGTAACTTTCTGTTGCAAACAACCTGTAATTCCCATATTGTCATATTCATATGGAGTTTGTATATTATATTTAAGCTAGACAAATTGGTTATGTTCAAACCTAAACTCCCTAGAAACTGGGATAGATTAATCTTTTTTATTTTTATGTTGGCCTACGTTCCCTCCCAAAAATACATTATTTGAGCTATGAATTTAATTTTAATTATGTTTTATAACTAACTAATGCTAAAGACTTGATATTTTGATTTAATTAATTATTAAGATCATGAAATTATTTTAGTTAATTTATATAGTGTAATTACGATAGTTCAGCCTTCAATACGTTATTTGAACTATAAATTCAATTTTAATTTTGTTTTGTAACTATCTAATACAGAAGATGAGTTTTTATTTTTATTTTTTGATATAACGAAAATATTATAAATTGTTTGGAATTGACCGGATATTAAATCTAATTTAATTTAATTGTAAATTTAGACAAAATTTAATAATTAAATAAAAGATCCGATATAAACACATAATAACAAAAAAGCTCTACAACCAAGCGATTTTCTTCTCATCTTCTCGACAATATAAACAATATATGATGCAAGTTTGAGTGCATTGAATCAGGGAGAGTTTGATGATGCAAGTTCGATTACATTGAATCAGGGAGAGTTCTCAAAGGTATTAAATAGCTCTGAGCACCACTGTCTGGGAATTTAAGCAAAGCTAAATTCGAATTCAAAGGGTTCCCCCAGTTAAGTGCTTGTGGTGTTTATGTATCAGGCGGTAATACTTGAAAACAAAACACTTATAGTCACGGCTAGGCTCAAAGGTGCAAAGCACCAAAAGAAATAAAAGTTGTGTTCAAGAATCATGAAAAATTTAAAAGAAGAGAGTCAATGATATCATCCGGATTTTAATTCTAAGGGATACCAATATTATTGAACTTCAAAGGAAAGAGAGATGCCAAAACTATCCAGAAATAGAGTTAATAGCCTCATTCAGTAATTAGACAACATAATTTTGGACTGTTAGAACTTTTCTGCAGTATTTAGTAGGTTCCTTCGTAGAACCTCAAAGCAGAATGGAAAAACAAGTTTTTGTAGAGGAAAACTTCTCTCTCTTTGTACTAATCTCAATCTTACCCGTGTACAGCCTTACTTTTTATAATCATAAGATTCAAAAAGTTGTTTATACTTATAAGCCCTTTCTATCATAGGATATTTCCAAGAAAATTTGATTCTGAATTAGAAATGCACTCAAGTTTTAAGTTCATTGCTGACAGAATATTTACTGATACTGATATTAATCTGAAACCGACACAGAACATGAAATGGATAGAAAGACTCTAAAATTTTCGCATCCTAAAATCATTCTTTTAACTTTTTCCTTCAAGAATATTTACCAACATATAGTGTTGATATTAGGGGTGGCAATATGTACCCTACCTGCGGGTATCCAACCCGACCCCACCCGATCGGGTAGGGTTGTCAACCCGATCCGCAGCGGGTAGAGTAGGGTGCAGGTAAGGTTCTTGTGCGGGTCGGGTAGGGTGCGGGTTGAGCCTCAACCCTACCCGACCAACCCGCACTCTATATATGTTTATATTATATACTTATATAAAAATATGTTTTAAGTGGATGTTGAATCAAAGATCTCTCACTAAATGCAAAAGATTCTTAACCACTAAAAAAAAATCATTAATTGATAATTTAATATTTTTTTTTACATAAAAATCAGTTTTATTTTAAATTATCATCAAATTATATAATAATGTTGTATATTTTTTGTAACCTGCAGGTAAGGTCGGGTACCCGCGGGTTAAGAGCGAGTAGGGTTAGGGTTGGGATATTCTCAACCTGCGGATTGGGTTAGGATTGGATCCAAACCCTACCCTACCCTACCCATTGCCACCCCTAATTGATATTGTTACCATTACTTGAAACGGTCGATGATAATGAACATTTTCTTTTACATCGCAATAATATCAATAAAAGATTTGAAATTACTGATATATCTCTCCAGAAAAAGGATTGTATTTCAGCCTTTTTTTTATATAATTAGTATGCATATGCTTCTTTAGTATATAGTATACAACACTACAAAATATGGTATACACATTAAACTTGGAAAATGGAAAGATGTGTATGTGTTACTCTTGCTCATCTGTGTCACACAAAACTGATATATATTCTATTATTGGATGAAATATGTGATACACATAACACATGACATAACTAGGGGTGAGTACGGATCGGTTTGGTTCAGGTTTATGATACAATTAGAATCGAACCGATCAAAATATAATTGGTTCGATTTGGTTCGATTTGCATTTTTTTGTACATGTACCCGAACCAAATCAAACCGATTAAGAACGGATTGGTTCGGTTCGGATAATTGGATACCCGATGACTTTAAAATTCATAAAAAAAAACAAATTTTTATCTTAAAAATTCAACAAGTACAATAAACATGTAACATCAATAGAAATAATCCAAACATGTTAAATACCAAATACATTAAAAACTAAACTCATTAAAATTAAAACATATTAATAATGAATAATCATTGTCTAATGGAAAAGTCATATATATTTTTTTATTTTTTTTATTTAATTAATATATGATCGGGTTCGCGGGTTGGTTCGGGTTCCACACCCCAAAAACCGATACCCAAATCAATCACTAACAAAAGCTATCGGTTTGGTTCGGATTGGACCCGATTACCCGTTGGTTTCAGAACCAATTTAATTGGTTCGGTTCGAGTTCGGACGAGTAATCGGGTACCCGCTACCCGTACTCACCCCTAGACATAAGTCTCATATCCAACCCAAAAATAGAAAGTTGTGTGTAAGTGTGTTGACTCCATACAAAGCAAAATGAATACCAAAATCATTTCTCAGCAAAAAATAGAGAGCACTTGCACAGGGTCTTCAAAAAAATGTACATGAGAGACAGGACTCTATTTTTCATGAACAAGAGGAGAATACACAGGGTACCACATATTTCTTGCGACATACTCCACCGTCTCCTCCTGCAACCAGCATAAACCACATCTGATAAGGCTTGATATATAAAATAGGGTATTAAAAGACTAATAGTACAAAATATCAAGTTTTGTTAGAACTTCAACACCTTGCCAAGTTTGGAAAAACATTGTATACAAAATAAGATACTGAGTGACATGAGGTATGTTATCACTTTTATCACAAACAACTTAATTTGCCATATTTGGATGTAAACTTTAACTGTTAATCTTAGGCAACTCATTCAACATAGATAGTATATGCAAAACTATCATGTATTATGTATTACATATATAAAGGGGATTAAGATTTGGTGTCCAATTTCTGATGCTAAAAATGACTAGTGTCCCTAACCTCTAATAACTTCTCTATACACATAATAACTTAAAAGTACCCACTACTTAAACATTCTACTACTAATCATATAACTAATTTTCATAATAAAATAATAGTATTTAATAATTTAATTTGCAGACTATAACATATCAACTAGTATCATATAAAGCGTGTAAATGAAAATTTCACATACTTTTGACATCTTTGCAAGTTCCTTGGGCCCTACATCACCATGCCCTTCTGCCAAGTTGTCTTCAACTGCTGCTCGAAGAACAGCAGCACCAACCTCTGCTGTTACATTTCGAATGCTACAACAACCACAAGTATTGATCAGAGAATGCCAATAATATCAGCTATAAGAACAATCAATCAACAAAGCAAAAATGGAAAATCAAATATACCAAGTGACGAAAATATTACCTATCAATGGATGGATACAAGATTCCTTTTGAGATATCTTCCTCTAACATGTATGAAGCAAGGCTGTGAGAAAGAGAGTATTGTTAGTATTTTATTTTAAAAGATTGAATGTCATGTCATCATGACTGCAAGAAGATGCCACAAATTATCATGGGTTAAACACGGATATGGTCTACAGCATAGAAATATGGTGTTGTTTGATCCATCAAAGAAATGCGAACAGATAAATGTTTGAGCATGTAAAACAAGGACAATATACTTAATTACTTTAGGTTTTAGCAGCTTAGTGAATTCTAGAATGCAACACTATAAATATCAAATAGAGAGATTTTGCCAAACTTCCATGAATGCTAATAAAAGTAGTCCACATTAACATGTGCATACCATTCAGCAGCAGCCTGCAACATTCCATCTGTTATTAGCCGAGCACCTGACAAAAGTGATCCTAGACCGATTCTAAAATGGAAAGTTTAAAATAAAAGACTAAATCAATATTTCCAACCATAAGAATGATCATAAAAATTTATAAGACACAAGAAAGCTGAAAGCATGTCCTACCCTGGGAACAGATACATGTTGTTGGCTTGATTTACATGACCCACTTTTCCATTACCTGCATAAAATTTTAATCGGACGTTTCTTCACAGCTAAGGAAAAATGTAAAGTAGACAAGAAGCCTCAACTCAAAACCATTGAGAGTAATTACCAAGATCTACATTTTCGAAAGGGCTACCACTTCCAAATACGATATCTCCACCGGCATGCTTAAAAGCATCAATAGCAGTGCACTCAGCTGTCCAGGTACACCAACGACAATGTCAAAATTAAAAACAGTCATTACATTAAGAAATTGTGAGAGTTTATTAAGCCTTGTGCAGACAAACCATTCATGGTAGGGTTAGACATGGCAAAGATGGCAGGTTTTGTTGAAACAGATTCTTTCATTGCCTTAAGCACCTGAGTTTAATGATCACAATTATTAAAATAAGAAATTGCTGAATAACACATACAGAACACCAAGCATTCTAACATATCAATAAAAAAATATTATTAATATAGTTCACTCATGGATAGGACATGATATAAGTGGAATTGTACAAGATAATTACCTCCTCATTGAAAATGCCACCAACCCCAGACAAACCAAGGAGAACATGTGGTCTAACCTTCTTCACCTAAACATCAATATGTTCAACAATCAATTTTGATGTATGAATATGACTATGCGTGACCCTCAAGATCAGCATCACCATAGGTAGATGGTTAAGTAATCTTATACCAAAATAATTGTTTTCAATATCATAACATAACCCTTGACACAAAAGAGTTTCACTCAATGAATCATTTAAATTTACCACTTCAATTATACTAGCACCCTCAGTGAGCCCTTCTAGGTCTCTTGGGTTTTTAGCAAATGGAGCTGCAGCTGGATCTAGATTATTCCTATCAGTTGTGACAAGACCCTGCATACAGAAATGGCATTGTCATCAGGATTAATGCAACTAAATACAAATACAAAACAGCAGCATCCAACACTTGATTGCACACATTTATTTATTTTATAATTCCAGCATTTTATATTAAGTCATATCAAGACAAACAATATGATGGAAAAAGAGAGTAAAAATAATACTAGCATTACAAGAAGATCAATCAAAATCAGAATTGGGTATCTTAGTATAGTTACGATCATAAACAGTTATAGTTTCAAGCATTACAACTTAAAGAACTGACAAAGTTAGTAAATATGTGAAAGCATACATCTTTATCAATCAAAAAGAATTGACTTTTGGCAGCTGTTTCACTGCACCCTGCCATCTTTGAAACTGCCTGGATGGCCATTTTCAGAACACCAAGCCCTGCACTGCAAGCCAGGGAAGAAATGTTCTTGACACAAAAGTAGCTAATCTATAATGAATGTGATGAAACAACAAAATGAAATCAGACACCCAATATTAAGGTTGATCATAATAAGTTCTGCAATTACCTCCCAGCTCCAACCACAACTATCTTTTGGTTTACAAAATCAGACAATGGCCGACCTTGGGCTCTTACAGATCCCAATATTCCAGCAAGAGCAACACCAGCAGTGCCCTGAAGGACATGAAGGAAAAATTAAGTTTCGGTAGCTACTTCAATAAAACAGTCCAGTAGATAACAACCTTCAAGATTTTCTTGATTAATAAAGTCTTAAATCATTTTCTCACCTGTATATCATCATTAAACATGCAAAACCTTTTATGATATCGTTCCAAAGTTTCAAAAGCCCACTTCATTTGGAAATCCTCAAACTGAAGAAATTATCACAACCATCTAATTATACAATTGATAATAGCTATGTGCCCAAAAGAATAAAAAGAAAGAAAGAAAGAAAGAAAGAAAGAAAGAAAGAAACCTGCACAATGGCCTTAGGCCATCGAGCATGAACAGCTTCCATGAATTCATCCACAATTGATAGATACTCTTCACCTTCCAACCTTGGTTGTCGAAGTCCTAAATCTATCACATGAAAATGACATCAGAACAGTCACCAATACCTTTCACAAGATCAACTAAGATTAATTCACATGCTAGCTTTTGGTATGGTCTTAGTAGTTTCTAAATATAATTGCAAAGTAAGGATAAACTAATCAACAAACGAAAGTTTTAAACAAGAAAACAAAGATCTGGCAGGAAACATTTTACTCACAAAGACGATCTTCAAGTAGCTTTTGATTGTTGGTTCCAACATCTAGCATAACTGGAAGTATCTGCCACATTAAGAAATTCAACATATAATAACTTGGAAAAAGTTACTAGTTTTTACTTAGTAGATGATCTTAATGAAGTCAAAACGAAATTAAGATAGTCAAACCCCTTTGTAAATGACACCCATCACAGAAGGTAATAAAACTGAAATAATTAAAGAAAGCATATTAATAAATTATATGTCCTAAGGTATCTTAGCATGGGTAGTAATCCTATCCACTAGTATACGTTGATAATAATTTTAGTTCCAAGCATGGGCCACCGTGAACAAAACTGAAGTTAACTCCCACCATCAGCAGATGTGAGCTAGAGAAAAGAGGTAGAAAGCAAAAGATATACGGAGAAAAGAAAGCATACTCTTTGCGGGCTGATACCAGCAGCAGCAACATAAATGTCAAGTTTTCCTATTGGTATTCCAATGCCCTGAACTCCAAGGTCACCTAAGCCAAGGATTCGACTACCGTCTGTCAAGACAATCATATCTACCTGCAAAAAGGTGTAAGATGACAAGAACCGAACACATTAAATGAATAAATGCAAACAACTTTTGCTACTCAATATACCAAGAAACATCAAGAAAAAGAGTTTTCCCTTTAGTAAACGAAAGAAAAGGATACTGCCATAAACAAAATTAATGCAATACCTCAGGAGCTGGCCAGTTATAGATCATCGACATCATCTCTCCTTTATCTTTGGCACTAAAATACATTCCACGTGGACGTCTAAATAACCCAGAATAATTTTGGCAAACTAATCCAACTGTAGGAGTATATATTATAGGGGCAAACTCTTTAATATTATCAATAAGCACCTGTAGCGAAATGGAAGAAATCAACATGATAATAATATATACTCTCATGTTAAGAAGAAAACTTCATATCAACTCACTCTGTAGTACAATGTCTCGTTCCTGTCATGCAGTCTGTTCAAGATTCTCCATTTGGCTAGGGCAACAACTTTATCTGGTTGTCCCTGAGTGTTCTTCTCCAAAGATCGGTATGAGTTCACTAAAACAATATATTGCTATCAAATTATTACTGAACAAAAAGGAAATTTACAAATAAGTAAAAGCTATAATGTAATTTTCAGAATAAAGGAAAAAGGACTGAGAGTAAAGCATCCAAAATTCTAAAGACATAAAATATGATACAGGTAGGCTTAAACTTACTGAACCGATCATATTGCTGCTCAAATGAAATGACACGAGGAGGAAGGAGGCCCCTAAGCCCCAATCGGTCCCGTTCAGTCAAAGGAAACCCAGTATCCTGCATTCAAGAATTTGGAAACAGAGTTGGAGAAAAACTTGAGTTTTAGATCCAAAACCATGATGACATGATGTGAAAAGGTTTCATGAACAATTGACATGACCCCAAAGTTATGTAAAACATTCTATGAGAAGCTTACATTTTTATTCTAATGTCAAATTGTATGTGTAATACATGAATTCATGTTCAGCATTTAACCAAACTTTAAAACACACAAACACCACTAACAAGTAAAAAGTAGATGACATTAATGATCAAGCAATCACTTTTTCCTCTCTAGTGTGCAGGCTATTTTGAATTGTTTTCTTTTTTGTTTTTGTTTGGATTTGGTTAAATTTGGGGAAATAAACATTTTACTTTCAAAATTTTCTAGTGTGTGCCTATTTTAAGCCAATCCAAACACAAGCCTCCACTTTCATATAACCACCATATTCAAATCCATTACAAGAGTAGTGTAATTCCATAAAACTACATGTCTGTAGTAACCTACATAGCATTTATTAATAAAAAAAAAACTAATAATTCTCAGCCATTCAAGTCTTCAGAAAGAAAAACAACCATGAAAACTTCATCAAAATTTTGTGGAACATTTTCAATATAAATCAACCCAATTTCTTTTTTTTTTTCGAAAATATTGACTTTCAAGCGAACAGCAATTCACAACATTCAACAGAAGCTTTATAAACTAGAAATAGAAAAACTAAGGATAAAAATTGCGGGGAAGTAAACGAATCTTATTTCCTTTCTGTAAATCTTAAGCTAAAATTTTCCAGATTCCCAAACCAAAAAAAAAAAAAGGGAGAAAGTTGAAGAAAGAAAACTTGAAGTTTGAACAAAAAAACCAACCTTGTTGAACCAAGGATCGTGGAGGATATCAGCACCGCGCTTGTGAACAATGAAAGGGCCGGGAATCGCCGTCGATAACCGCCGGCTCGATCTGGCAACGGCGGTGGCGGCGAATCGTGCCAGGTTCCACATCGTTGTCGGGAAATTCAACTCAGCTACTATACTACTGAGCTGAACTTTAAGCTCTGTATAAAGTTAAAAATGGTAGCAAGCTTCTAAATTTTCTCGGGAAAATTGAGCTGCTGCTACTGTGCGTGTGTTTTGGTTTTACTGGTGAAAAAACAATTTTCCCGAGAAAATGGGAAATTAATTATAATTAATTAATTAATGGAAAAGGATGGGAAGTGTTGGAGTGGAAACATCAAAGAGTATAAAGTATAAACAGATTCAACTTCAAGAATGAGTAATCATTGGCTGATTTTATATTACATTACAGCAATGAGCTTTTTTTTTAGTCAAAGTCTTTGACATTACAACAGACATCTTTGGTTAGTGTTTCTAATGTTTTTTTTATAAACCATTAAAAATATATTCTAATAATTTTGTCGCTGTATTTAAATTTTATTACTGACAAAAATATTTTTAAATAATTTAAAATTATAATAAAAATATTTAACATTAAATATTATTTTTAAAAAATATTTTAGATATTAAATTTTAATGTGATTTTTTATAAGTATAATTAAAAAAATAAGATATTTTTATCTTTAAAATTTAGTAATTTTTCATTAAATATATATTTTTTGTGATTTTTTATTTAACAAAAAACACTGAATTTTAAGAAGAATAATATCTCATTTTTCTAATCATACTTATAAAAAATAGCATCAAAATTCAATCTTTAAAGCATTTTTTAAAAAATACATATTTAATATTAGATTTTTTATCGCGCTTAAAATTATTTGAGATTATTTTTGTCGATAGCAAAATTCGAATGTATTTTTGTCAACGAACAAAATTATTTGAATACATTTTTAATAATTTACCTATTTTTTATTTTAAAGTTTAATTAACATGTGTCGAACATTAAACATATAATAAACTTATTACTATAGAAAGTTTTGAATTTTTTATTTTAATAAATACACAACAAATTTTTTATATATAACTTAAACTTTAAGTCTTTTCTAATAAATAAGTTTAACATAAACACATATTAGCTATTCTCTTTATGTTATAATTTTTAAAAAATTTTAAAACAAAATATTTTAAAATTACATCTATATTATTTTTGTAAATTCCTAAGAGTGTAGACAATTCTTTTGAAGGTTAATGTTCAAAATAACTTCAATACACAATCAAAAACTATATTGTATCTTTTTTTTCTTTTATCATGCTTTTTTTTAAATAAAAAGAAAAATGGTATTCACTTTACACAAGATTCTTATGTATATGATTGTTAGAAGTGGTCTAATGATAAAAGAAATTTGTATACTTATACAAATTTACAAATATATACACTTAAATTTTATTATGCAATATAACAAAAAATAAATTACATATATTATTTCTCTTAACTGTATAACAAAAAAAAATTATAAGACAAGTTTGTCTAACAAAAAGAAAATATCAAAGGCAATGCTGAAATTTTACATCACACATTACACATATAATCCATAAAAAAAAATATCAATCGATATAATTTATTATTTTCGGTCAGTAGTATGGATTAAAAATATGTTATTAGACTATTAGACTAAAGATATTAAATTAATAGCTAAAAATATTAACAAAAAATAATAAATTTTGTTGGCTTTTAAACTTTTTTCTATTTTTCACTAAATATAATATAACATATTATCTTAAATGAATTATGTATTCGTTAAAAGTATGTATAATATGAAGCTAGAAAGATTTATATTATTAGAAAAAAAAATAAAAGAATTTGTAGTGCTATGTGTTTTACAAAATTTAATTTTTAAATGGGACATAAGTGATGTGATTATTGAAAAAGGGTGAATAAAATGTAATGTAAATATATAAGCTATAAGTTGCTTTTGCTTTTCGCAACCTGATAAAAATTGATATATAATTTTCATAAGCTAAAAAAAAAAGAAGGTGTCGCATGTTTGATTTTTTGTTATTGCATAATATATTTATCGTAACTTGTAAAAAGTAAAATAAAAGTTTTTTTTTAAATAAATAAGTTATTTTTAAAATCTTCAAAAAGTAAAACATTTAATTAAATAGAAAAATCCGCAACTTGTGAAAAATAAAAATTAAAACAAAAAATATAAAATTTTTTTTGTAACTTACAAAAGATTTGAGCCTATAAATCAATAATTTACCTGAATAGACCATTTTAAAGCATTTCACACCTCTCCTTTCCCTCACCAGAATTTTTAGCCTTATTTAATGTTATACCTTCAATGTGCTTCTTGGATCTTACATGAAATATTATTTGAACTCATTAATTAAATGAAATAATAACAAAATAATATTATATTCTTTTTAGATTGTCTACGGTATTTTTCAACTCAATAACTAATTTTTCGCAAATCTAAGTTCTATTTAAATGTATGTCATTGACTAATAAGTTCTACATATATAAGACGAGACTCGAACCCTCTAATACTTGTTTAAGTAGACGAATAAACTCATCACTTGACCAACTCAAATTGATTAATAAAATAGTATTGGTGGCAACGGGTGATGGAGGAAGCTCCGGAGGAAACTTCCAATGTGGCGTGAATTTTGGTTTGGAATGAAATTGGCACACACATGCATAGTTTTATTAGCTTCAACTAATTGTACCTTCACAAATATTAAAATAGAAATGTTGTTTTGTTAGCTTCACTAAATATATTTATCAATATGTAGATAAAAATCAGCCATTCATATAAATTATATATTAAAAATAAATTAAACACTACATGTATTTATAAATAAATATATAATGTCTAATATAGTGATTAATTTTTAGTGCACACATAATATTTTTTTATATTTATGAAAGTACTTAGGATGATTTAGAAATACATAAAAACCAGGATTATTCATAATGCAGGTCATTAATTTAATTATGGAAATAGCTTGTGTTATATTATGTTATTGCCTCATAATGCATTTCTTTTTTCAAATATTCAGATTAGCTGCTTCTTTCAATTATATAATGTAACATTAAAGAAATTGAGATTATAAGATTTTACTTTTCTGAGGTGGAACAAAATGTCTTCATGTTGTGACTTTCTGCTAAGTTATGCAATGAATGTTAGGAAGAATAACTAGATCTCCACCAAAAACACCATTGACAAATAATTTGTTTTTTTTTTTTTTTGTGACTAGACAAATAATATGGTTTTTAAACATTTAAAGTAACGTTTGGTTATTGTCTTCACGATAAAGAAAATAAAGTAATTAAGAACAAAAACATGTTTGAAAACAAAAATAAACTTAAAATTTGTTAGTTTGTTTCTTTAGGATTTTCAGCTCCATTAAGCAGTGGGCATCTCACCACCAGTTTAATACCTTGCATTTCATTGATCTTTTCCACATTTAATAACAAATTAATATTTTATGACTTTTTGTTTATAGATTAATGCTTAAAAGTATGAGATGACTTACAAGACAGAAAGTATAAATAACTTTACCTTTAAACTCACGGTAATGCTTAATTTGTTTCGAAAAATTGTTGTTGCTGTTTCTAACAGTTTTTTTTTTCCCCTTAAAACCAAAACTCGAATTTGAAACCGCAATGATGATTATCAATCAAATTGATTTAGGTTGCTTGAGAGCCCACTCGTCGTTTTGTGCACGTAATAATCTATTGACTAACGACAAATTCTTAAATTGAATTCTGATTCGCCACAGATTAATATTTGAGATGCTGGGTTGGCCTTGAGGGAAACCTGACTCCTTCACATCGTTGATGAAGAAAGTAATTGAAACTAGAGGGAGGGAGTACTTAATTAGGCTTTGAAACAAAAGAATTCAATTTCATAGCATAAATGCAATTGAAATACTTAGTAGACGGTTCAATCCAACTACAATTTAGTGTGCAATTTTGGCAATTCTTTCTAGTTTCTTCTATCTTTAAAGCACATTAATTCTAGCCTATGCTTTATATATCAAGTAGAGTTAGACACATTGCCTAATAAGAGTGCCATTTTCCAAATTGTTGGTAATACTATTCAATATTTAGTAGAAATATTACCACCTTTTCCTTGTTGCCATAAAAACTGCATGCCTTTTCGGGCATTGTACAACAATTCTAATTATATTACGTTCGAATTGCAATATCTGTTGATTCATTAAGTTTTTTGCACGTTAAATAAGGAGTCCGAAATCAATAATTAATTATAAATTTCTTTATTGAATATCTAAAATAGTATAAATATCTAATCATTTTAGATTATGTGTGAAGATAAAGAATCTACTGTGTAACCTTTTATTGAAATATGAAAATAATAAATAATATTAAACTAAGAAAATTTCTCTAATTTCACAAAAATAGTACTATCCATCTAAGGGAAGGGTGACGATTTGCATATTCTTGAATCTTGACATTGCACCTCTTTAACAAACTCCACCTAAGAGGACCTAACTTTGTTTTGAAAATAAAAAGAACTCCACCTAATGGGGAAATGAACTAAATTGCCTAAACACGATGATTCTATAGTTTAAAATTGTTCAAAACCTTCAACTGCTGATTGAAATCTTCTAAATAATATTATTAATTCAAACAAATAACCATTCCTCTAATTTGTTTCTCTAACTCAAATGGGAAAATCAACTGATATTGGTGAGCCAAATGACAAGTGACAAAAGACATGGTATACTTAATCTATGTGACATGAAATGAAATAATTTTATTCATACTTGATCACAAAATTGTTATAATTGTCATAATAAAAATTTTGGACAATTTGCATTTTACAATCCCTGATTTTTTTTCATAATTGCTGCGGAATTTGAGGTAGCTCTTTGAGTGAGTGCTTCCAGTTCGTGAAAAGCAAAAAAGAAGAAATTTTTCCTGTAGAAAACATTGAGATACTTTTCAATGTTATAATTTATACTCTCCAAAATAAAAAACACCAAACCAACACCATAAAAACTGCTAATGATTCTGCAACAATGATAGTGAGAACAGAGCCTAAACTTGTCGGTTTTCATTAGAATAAGCTTGCTTTTGAATGAAACATGACTACAACAAATTCCGTATAACATCAAAAAGAAAAAAGAACTATTTTTGATCAGTCACGGCTGGTCTATGTGTGAATCCAGAACCACTGAATTTCAAGCTTGATTACCGCTGACAACTGCCAAAGTTGACATAAGCTTCCTCTGACATAATCATATTCGCTACTTCTCGATTGAAATTTTCATGATATATTCTATTCATACAAGAAATCAAAGCTCTATGGATAATCACGATAAAACTATGGGACATAGTCCCAGCCCTAAAATTACCCAGCAACAAATGACAAAACTTCGGTTGGTGCAAAATTTGCCTTTTATATATCATATGTATTGCAATTCTAGTCCTTGTCCTGTTTTAGCTTTTTCTTCTGCTTTCTTCGCTGATCACGCAAACCTGAAGCAAGAACATTCCGAAAATTTAGAACATGCTAGAGCCAAGATCTAATTAATAAATAACTAGAAAAGAAGAAAGGATATCATATATTTTCAGACTGAAGATTACGTTTCTTCTCCTCTTTTCTTTTTCTTTTCCGATTTTCTATATTTCTCCGTTTTCCAGCAAAATCCTTGACATCCATGCGCACCTGTGGGGAGAAAAAGGAGCAAAAGCAAGAACAACAAAACAAACAAAAAACATAAGCTCCAATCTACTACTCAAGCTGAATATTTAGATAACGAGAAATTCCTAACTTTCCTGCAAAATAAACCTTATTCTACTTTTCAAAATCTAAAAGTTTGTTAATGCGGCAAATTACATTGTAAAATAGACGATTTCATATTTGACAGGATCAATACAAAATTATGCCCACTGGAATATGAAAAGGGTGGAACATTCTACCTCTTCACCAGCATTCCGGAGTGCCTGAAGTGCTTCAACACAATCTTGACCAATCACAACCAATTTTCCCTTCTTGCCTACTCCTGAGCCCGGGCGATCATTTAGTTTTTGCTTTGCTAATTGTAGCAATTGTTCCTGCATGACAGGTGTGACACCAGCCTACAAAAGAGAGTATTATGTTTCAGAGTTATGTCCTAACATAGTACATATGTTTGCATAGTAAAAAGATACTAGGAGCATGTTTGAGAACCTCTCAGAAAAGTCAAATTAAGAAAAATAATCACGTTTGGGTAAAAACTTGAAAATAGATTATAATTGAAACTAATCATTTTAAAGCTAAAAACCAGCTTATAAGCAAAAGCAATATTTTGAAACTTATGGAATATAAGCAAAAGCTTATATTTTTTAATTGTAATGATTTTCCTAATTTGACCTAAAGTACCAAATATTAAATAATATAGGCAATCATTCTATACCCATTTTCGTTATTTCGTAATAACACCAGTTAAGATTTCATACATTTCAAACACAATAAATTATTCTGAAACCATTTTTCAGCTAAAGTATCCAAACATAAATTGATCGTCACATAATTGATTATTTCGAAAAGTGATTATACAAACAAGAATTATTGAAATAAGTATAAATTTTTAGCATTCCCAAACACATATTATTGTGAATAATTAAAACACCTATGTGCTAGTATATGTACATCATGCCTTGCAATTCCTCTGAAACTTCTGAAGAAAAACATTAAAAATTAGAATTGCAATAATAACAATGACTAGCAATGGGTCAAGAGGCATTCCAAATGTGGTAAATAAATATTAAGCGTGAAAATGAAAGAAAATCATAAGATTAATACCCCTGCTAAATATCGATGTGAAAATGTCTTTGATTGTAAAGGACGTGAAATCAACATTTTGAGCTCCTGCAATATGAAACATTTGAGAAGAATTAAATAAACTGGAAATAATATCTATATATCGTTTCAGGTATATATGAAGGCATCAGACCTGTTGCAATGTCTTCAACTGTTTAGAACTGGCTTTCATTTGCTTGTGTTTGTTCACTTGTTCCTCCTCACTGTCGTCATTTTCAGTAACTAATTCAACTGAGTTAGCATTTCGATCAAACCAGTTTTTCTCAGCTTTCACCTAAAATAGCAAAGAGAAATAGAATTTGAAAACACAAATATCTATATCCAGTCAGCACAAAGGAGCAATAAAGCAAAACAGAATTTTAAGTCAAACCTGAAAAGCAAGAAAATACATGAGACTGGAAGTCTGTAACTAGAAATTATTCTGTGTACGTTTGTAAAGATGCAATAAGGAAAACCTCTTGAATATGGAGGTTACCTCAAGCAAATTACATTCAAAACCATTTCAAATCGTAAACAGAAAAATGATAAATTCCAAGCACACTTGACACTAACACTGGTTGCATGAAAAAAATGCCAAAATGTTATATAATTCAATATACTGTACAGGTGAATCCTAATACCTGAGAATCCTTTCGTGTTATTTTGTCAATTTGGCGTGCAAGAGACAATCGTTTTAAAACCTCTGGCATGTATGAGTTCTGTAAAGGAAACCGCTGAAAATTGTCCTGTAGATAAAACAAGATAATGACAAAAATGTAGATCACTATATTGTTCTCGATCACGAGGTAAGTGATGGTAACTTATATCAAACATGTATTATTTAGTTCATTCAACTCTCTTTAAAACATGTTTAGAGGGAACAACATATAAATGGCTGTATGATACACAACTCAACATGCCGTGTTCTTATTGACTACACCTCTTATCTTCATGCGAAGAATTTTTTCCCAACTTCAATGAAGTAAGCACCCAACTTTAATATATCTAACCTATATGCTTAAATTTAAAAGGAAAAATGCTGTTCAGGAAACAACCTTAGAAAATGATTTGAGCAGCGAAGCAAACTTTGCCGTTTCTTTTGGTGAGACTAAAGCAATGCTACAACCTTCAGCAGAAGCTCTAGCTGTTCTTCCACTTCTATGCACATAAACCTAAAAAGATGAAATAAATGTTAGATGTAATGTATAATATGGATAAAAGAAGCAAAATATTAATTTACCTCTGCTGAATGCGGAAGTTGATAGTGGACAACAGTTCTAACACCGGGAATATCAAGACCCCTTGCAGCAACATCCGTAGCAACTAGTATGCCATTTTCACTTTCACGAAAACGATCCATGGCCTGCATTGAAGAATGAACGAAACACGAAAAATATGATGATGGAAACAAAATACAATATCCATTTAAACTAAAAGACAACTCAGTATTAAGATGTATTCAGGTTAACCACAATGCCAACTATCCAAGTCCAATCCCCTATAAGAAGGAAAAAAAAAGGAGGGAAAAGTAGATCTACACTATGACCTTTTGATGGTGAGCTATTTTGTTATGCAGATCTTTCAGCAGAAAGACGAGAAACACAACTGGAAGAAAGCAAGAAAAGGTTGAGACAAACAAAGGAAGCTACCTTTAAACGTGCTCGCTGCTGCATTTGTGCATGCAGAGTCCAAACATCAATGCCAAGAATCCGCAGTATGGAAGAAATATGGCGCAAAGCTGCAATTGATGTACAGAAAACTATGGTGCGACCTTGTCCATGGACAGTCAAAATATAATACAAGTAGGCATCTTTATCTTCTTCCCTGCATCTGCAACCAATGACATTCAATAACAAAATCAGGAAGATGATGAAGGTAACATATGTGTGCATTTAATTCTAAGAAACTATTCAGTCCCTTTATCTTAGATGGTGAAATAAGGCAAAAAGTGGCTATGCCTATGACGGAGTATGTTTTAAAATTGAGAAAAACAGCTGACAAAGATGCAAAATCTCTATTTGCACAAGGAATGATAATTAAGATAACGATTGTCTCAGGGGAGGATATGTGACCCAACAAAATACTCAAACGGGAAAAAATAATGTAACATTAAATTCAAGACAATTCAAATCAACATGAAATCATGAATCTAAGAGTAAAAAGAATATACATCAATATTTAATAAAATCAGTGTCCTATCCAGCATGAGTTTACGTACTCAATAAATGATTCCTCAAGCTTGGCTGCCAATATCGATGGGTTGGTAAGATCAATAATTGCAGCATTGGATCTCATTCCAGCTCGTTCAGAAAGAGTTTCAATAGAATTCAGTTCCTCTGTGAATGATTGTTTTTGTTTTACTAAACCGCGCTTAAGCTTCTTGCGAAAATCAGCAGAAAGTGCAACAGTAGCTGAAAACACAAGAGTTTGTCTTTTCTTTCTTTGGTAGCTTGAAACTGTAACACAATTTTGTGCATGTTGAGAATTATCTTCGGCGGAGATATTTGGCATGGGAAGCATGTCAATTATTGATTGCAACTCCTTAAAATGACCGTTTTGTACCATTCGATCAGCCTCATCAAGCACAAAGAAAGACAATGAATGTAACTGCAAAAACAACATGGCCATGTCAAAAATGACTTTCAATGAAAGCAATACGTCAAATCTACACAAAAACTAGAACATTAATTTTTAATGTGTGAATTATTGCTGCTAAAAGTTAAGATGAAATCTAACCAAAATGATAGATGTCTTATATAGTGTACAATTACAAATGTTGTCTATATCAAATATTTAGCAAGGGTGCCATTGTATGACTCTTCCAATAAGTCGTGCTTAATTGTGGCCCATACATGTTGAACAATAAGGATTAAGAATTACAGGAGGCTACAATTTACATACTCTGTCTTATTAAACACTTGTAGTTTTCCACTATATTTCAGATTCCCCCTCACACTTATCTACTGGATTAGCATTCATGAAAACAATAACTTAATCTTTGTAAAACATAAATTGATACTCAATCTTCATAATGCATATTGCTAGAAGTTACCTCAACTAGATGCTTTTCTCCACTTGACATAAGTTCCCACAACCTCCCTGGAGTTCCAACAACAATCTCAGGTCTTGATTTTAAAAGTCTCTCCTGCTTTTCGGCTAAAATTCCCCCAACAATAGGGGTCACCCTAACATTAATATACTTAGCTACTGCTTTCAGATGATCAGTTACCTGAAAATGGATTCCAGTCAGCTTGTAGCATGACTCCTAATTTCTAAAACAAGTATATACTCATAATCTAAATTGAGTAACTAACAAACATGCAAATGGATAAAAAGCCTTTACAAATACCTGAATAGCAAGCTCTCTGGTTGGGGCAACAATTAGAGCCCTCAAAATTCCTGTAGGAGCATATTTTTCTGGCTCTTCACCCCTTTCTTCCTCCATCTTTGTAGCCTTCTCCCGTTCCTCCAAAATACGTTGCAAAATGGGCAAACCAAATGCAAGTGTTTTACCAGATCCTGTCTCAGCAGCCCCAACAACATCCTGCCAAAAAACACACAAGAACAAGGGTCAAAAAGCTAATCTAGCTAATCAAACCAGCAAAACCACTGAAGAAGGAAAACTTCAAACAACCTTCCCTTGATGAGCAGCAGCAGGAATACAAGCTTTCTGAATTGGTGTCGGTTCCTTGAAACCAAGCTTGTAAATTGCTTTCATCAGCAAAGGATGAAGCCTCAACTCATTCCATGCATAAAATTCAGTTTCATCAAAGTCTTCTTCCCCAACATCATCATCATCATCCTTCACATCAGTATCTAGACCTAAAAGAAAATATAGCAGTAAGATGAATATGCCTCCAAAACCTTCATTCATCACAACATTGCATAAACATCCCACATTTCAGGAATCCGTATCCACATACATACTAAAGTACATATGCTGATACGTATAAATAAAATAGCAACTACTAGTATCTGGCTTTCTCATCTTAAATTATTCATTCACAGGGCATTAACATAAAGACATCATATTTCAGGAACCTCCAAACACTTATGCACATACACACACAAACATATATACAGAAAATTTAAAACTTAGAATATATATATAATAAACAAATAACTATAAGTATCAGGATTTCTCATCTTCAACTATTCACAACGCATAGACATAAACGTCTCGAATTTCAGGAGTCTACATACACACTTGCCGTTTCATGAACTATATAATTACTACAAAAGTATGAACAAGTATTTACCAGCACATGGATTTCTCATCATTAATTATCACCTTGCATCGACATAGTGAGGATTTATCATCTTCAACTATTAACATTTTACATAAACATAAAGATGTTTCACATTTCAGGGACCTAAAGCACGTAAACATAAATGAATTTGTATCATTGGCAATTTAGAATCAAACAAGTAAGTAACTACCAGTATCTGGCTTCTCAACATTCTGGTTTTCGGTAACCGCTTCCTCCTCCTTTTCCTCCTCCTTCTTCTTATCCTTCTTTGTCTTCTTTTTCTTCTTCTTCTTCTTCTTGTCATTTTTCTTTTCCTTCTTCACTTCAACCTCACCGCTACCACCGCCGCCGCCACCGCCAACTCCATCATCTCCTTCCTCTTCTTCCTTCTTCTTCTTCTCTTCTATCACATTCTCGTCGAGTTTATGCTTCTTCTTCTGGTTCTTCTTCTCGTTAATTTGAGGTTCAGGAATGGAAAAACCGTAATCAGCCTCGTCGATCTCCTCGAGCGAGAGGAAACCTCCTTCGAGCTCGTTGGAGCCAGTAGCGAGCATAGCAAAGGGATCGTTTTCGTTATTGTTATCATCTTCGTCATTGTTTCGTGGAAACGAAGGGTTCCAAGGCAGCGAGTTAAGTCGGTCGAGTTGGGGGTCACTCGCCAACGCGGCGGCGCGCTTTCTCTTCAGCTTTCTCTGGCGAGACTGAGAGGAAGTAGTACTTGCTGTAGCTGCTTCCATGGCGAACACGGAAAAACCCGAACCGTGATACCGCTTTCGAAGTTTGCCTTTTTACGCCTTAATTTGGGCCAAGGCCCAGCTCAGTAAATAATATTTCAAATTTGACACATTACTAGCCCGAGACCACAACAATTCAACAAGCTTAGTCCAAGTCCAATTAAAAAAAAAAGGAAAGCAATGTTACGGTGTACTATATCCGAGAGTAAAGGATAAATAGATTCTTGACCGTTTGATCTACATATAATTTAAGTCTTTGAAGATTTAAAAATATATTTAAGTTTTTGACCTTTTTTAAAATCTGGACATATTGATCCCTCATGTTCACTTGGATCTATCAGATTCAACAGAAAAATCAAGTGTGACTCCCATTGTACTGACCTGGTTGATATGAATGCACACGTAGAAGAGTTTTTAAAATTGGACAAATTAAACTCAGGGATCGATATGTCCAAATTTTAAAAAGGTGAAGGACTTAAATATATTTTTAAATTTTCAGAGACTTAAATATCCGCGAACCAAAAAATTAGGGATCGATTTGTCCTTTTCTCTATATCTGAATAGTGAAATTGTTTCCTTATAATAGAAAAAAAAAGTATAAGATATTATTTTTTAATTAACTAATATTATTTAATATTTTACTGTAAAAGTATATTTAATTTTTATGTTTTTAAGAAGATTTAGATATTAGAATTAAGATATAAGATTTAAAATTTAAAATTAAAAAATAATTTTAAAAATTAATTAATATTGATTAAAAAATTAATTTACAAATTAATTTTTTAAAAAATAACAATTTTTTTTGTCATATGTGATATACATATCTTCTATCAATTAAAAATAATTCTACTTTTCATTCAATTTTACTCTTTAGGTAAAAAATTCACCGCAAGAGAAATAAATATGAAAACATTAAAATCAAAGACATTTCATATCAAAATAATGATAAAAATTTAGTTATTTTATGTTTTAAAAATATATTTGAAGGGTATAATAATAAATATTTTTAAATATCCAGTATATTTAATATATTAAAATGTACAAATTTATCTATTTAATAATTTTAAATAAAATATATTTCATTAATATTCTTAAAATGTAGAATAATAATAATAATAATAATAATAATAATAATAATAATAATAATAATAATAATAATAATAATAATAATTGTAAAATAAATAAGGAATATAAAATAAAAAAGCACAAATAAAAAACTCTAGTACCAATGTTCACCAATACTCTTATCTCACTACAATAGAAATTATATATATATATATATATATATATATATATATATATATATATATATATATATATATATTACCAATATATAGTAGCGTATATAAAAGAGAGAAAAGAGTGTATTAGCACTATAAGAGAGAGAGAATTTTTATTGATTATTGGTGTGTATATGGCTTCAGATCATGCCCTATTTATACATGTATGAAGTGCTTATTTTTCAAGCTTCATTTAATGAGATTCTCTTGGTAACATGATCATTTTATCATGGAAAAGGTTGAACCGTGCAATGGACATCCACTTTTGTTCTTATCACAACACTCTCTCTTGGATGTCCATTTAGGATTATTGCCTCGTTAAAACCTTACTAAAAAAATCCAGTGGGAAAAAACTTTAGTGAAGGAAAAAGAGTACAATATCTTTTGGAACGGCCTCATTAAAAACTTTGTCAAGAAAAACCCAATGGAAAAAATCTGACCAAGGAAAAAAGAGTACAATCTCCCCCTCTTGCTGACATTATGTTATATCTCGAAATTGGCGCATCCCAATCTGATGTACCAATCTTTTAAAAGAAGATTTTGGGAGTGACTTTGTAAATAAATCTGCCAGATTATCACTTAAGCAGCTCTGTTGGATATCAATTGTCTCTTGATTTTGAAGATCATGAGTGTAGAAGAATTTGGGAGAAATATGCTTTGTTCTATCACCTTTGATATATCCGCCTTTTAGTTGAGCAATGCATGCTGTATTATCTTCAAACAAGACAGTTAGAGCTATCTTCTGAATTCTGATCAATCAGTCCACATGATGACAGAATATATTGGATCAAAACTCCTGAGCCAAAAACACTCGCGACTAGTTTCATGTATCGCTAGTATTTCAGCATGATTAGAGGAGGTTGCTACTATCGTCTGTTTTGTGGACCTCCATGATATAGCTGTACCACCATATGTGAACAGATATCTTGTGTGAGATATTCTTTTATGTGGATCAAACAAGTATCCAGTATCAGCATAACCAACTAATTGTGACTTGGATTCATCTGGGTAAAACAATCCCACATTAACCGTTCTATGAAGATATCGAAAGATTTGTTTGATTCCATTCCAATGTCTTCTGGTTGAAGAGGAACTATACCTTGCTAGTAAATTCACAACAAATGATATATCGGGTCGTGTATTATTAGCAAGATACATTAGTGCTCCAATGGCATTAAGATATGGTACTTCAGGACCAAGGATATCTTCATTCTCTTCTTTAGGATGGAATTGATCATTTTCCACATTTAAAGATCTTACAATCATTGGGATACTTAATAGATGTGACTTATCTATATAAAATCTCTTCAAGATCTTTTCTGTGTATGTTGTTTGATGAATTAAGATCCCATTTTTTGTATGCTCGATTAGCAGGTCGAGACAAAATTTAGTCTTTCCAAGATCTTTCATCTCAAACTCTTCTTTTAGAGTTTTTATAATGTTAGAATCTCTTCAAGAGTTCCAATGATATTTAAATCATCAACGTACACAACAATTATAATGAATCTAAATGCAGATTTCTTTATGAAAACACACGGGCAGATATCATCATTCTTGAATCCGCTTTTGGCCAGATACTCAATAAGACGACTACACCACATTCGTCCAGATTACTTCAGACCATATAAAGATCTTTACAATTTAACTGAGTATAACCCTTGTGAATATTCATTGGATGGTTTAGATATCTTTAATCCTTCAGGGACTTTCATATAGATATCACGATCTAATGAGCTGTATAAGTAGGCTATTACCACATTCATTAGATGCATATGTAGTTTATGATATGCGGATAAACTGACCAAATAACGCAATATTATCGCATCCACTACAGGATAATATATTTTTTCATAACCTATACCGGGCCTTTGCAAAAAACCTTGTGCCACAAGTCGAGATTTGTAGCGCACAACTTCATTTTTCTCATTTTGTTTTCTCATAAATACCAATCGATATCCAATAGGTTTTACATCTTCTGGTGTACGAACTACAGGTCCAAAGACTTCACGTTTTGCAAGTGAGTCTAACTCAGCTTTCATGGCTTCTTCCCATTTTGGCCAATCATTCCTTTGTCGATATTTTTCGATTGATCTTAGCTCAAGATCCTTACTTTCATGTATGATATTTAATGCCACATTATATGCAAATATTTCATTGACAATTGTCTTATTTCAGTCTCATTTCTCTCCTATAAAGACATATTTTATCAAGATATCATCATTTTCACAATTTTCAAGTACCTGAATGTCTTCTGGCGTTAAAACTATATCAGAATTTTGGACAACTGCAGGTGTCTTTACTATGTCTTTTTCAACAGGAATAGGATTTACCTCTTATTTTTCGAGAATTTTTGTCTTTGGAACCGACAGGCCTGCCACGCTTCTAGCGTGAGTTTGCTTCTGTGGCAATTTGTCCAACTGGGACATCAACTCGAATCGGAGCATTTTCAATTGGTATATAGGATTTAGTTATCCCCTTTGTATAAGAAAATGCATCAGGCAATTCATTTGTTATTCTTTGCAAATGTATAATCTTTTGAACTTCTAGTTCATATTGCACTGATCGAGGATCCAAATGCATCAAAGATGATACATTCCAATTAAGCTTCTTTTTAGGATGCTTATTCTCTCCCCCTAATATTGAAAATTTTGATTCATGACAATCCGCAAATCGGGCTTTAAATACATCCCCAGTTTGTATCTCAAGATACCTTACTATAGAGGAAGAATCATATCCAACATATATCTCCAATTTTTTTTGGGTCCCATTTTGGTGCGAGAAGATGGTGCAATGGGAACATATATCGCACACTCGAATATTCTTAAATGGAAAACATTTTGTTGCTGGTCAAAAGCTAATTGCATAGGAGAGAACTGATGGTAACTCGTTGGCCTAAAACGAATAAGTGCTGCGGCATGTAAAATAGCATGCCCAAACCGAGGTTGGAAGATTTGTTCTCATAAGTAAGGATCTAGCAATTAATTGGAGGCATTTAATAAATGATTCTACTAACCCATTTTGTGTGTGAACATGAGCTATTGGATGTTCAACACTTATTCCATTAGCCATACAATAAGCATTAAAGGCTTGGGAAGTAAATTCACCAGCATTATCAAGACAAATTACTTTGATTGGATTTTCTGAAAACTATGCTCTTAATCGAATAATTTGAGCAAGTAATCTCGCAAACGCCAGGTTGCGAGAAGATAATGAGCACACATGTGACCATTTCGAAGATGCGTCTATTAGGACCATAAAATATCTAAAAGATCCACATGATGGATGAATAGGTCAACATATATCGTCTTGAATCATTTCTAGGAATTCAAGGGACTCAAATCCAATTTTTACTGGTGATGGCCTTAAAATTAGCTTCCCTCAAGAACATGCAACACAACAAAATTCACTAGATTTAAGAATCTTCTGGTTCTTTAGTGAATGTCCATGGGAGTTTTCAAATTCTCCGCATCATAATTGTTCCCAGATGACCCAATCGGTCATGCCAAATTATAAATTCATTTGGGTTAGTAAACTTCTGGTTTACATTGGCATGTGATTCAATTGCACTAATTCTAGTATAATACAACCCAGATGAAAGTGAGTGTAACTTTTCTAATATAAGATTTTTATTTGAATCATGGGTTGTGATATACAAGTACTCATAATTTTTCTCATTCATTGTCTCAATATGATATACATTTCTGCGAAAATCTTTGAAACTCAATAAGTTTTTTAGAGACTTAGTAGACAATAGTGCATTATTTATTATGAATTTGTTCCTCCGGAAACAAAATTATACCTCTTCCGAATCGTTCTATCACATTGCCTGAGCCGATAATAGTATTAACATATTCTTCTTTTGGTACAAGATGGGTAAAATATATATTACTTTGAAGAATAGTATGCAAACTTGCACTATCCGCAAGGCATACATCCTCGTTATATATCCTTGCCATTTTTTTCAAAGACAAATAATAATAATAAAATAAATAAAAATACACATTATAATTTTGAAATTCATAAATATCATATTTGAAATTTCGATACATAAAAATAAAACTTAACAAAAAATTTATTTTTGTTTACATGAATACTTAACAAACTCACATATTAAACTATTCCATCATTAATCAAATAGCCAATATTTTCTTCAGGATCCTCAATTAATTTATTTTGCCTATTATTTCTTTCTTTATCCCACTTCTAGTGAGATCCCTTCTTGTGAATATAATTCTTTTTCCTTACATAATTTTTCTTATTACAAAAACCTTACTATTTACTTCTTCGAGGGTAATGATTTGTCGCATTTGCTTCAGAAAATGGGGCGGCGCCAACTGGGCACACTTCATGATTCCTTAAAAGTAATTCATTGTTGCGGGCAAGAAATTAACTCAAAATACTTTTTAAATCCTTTTTCTCAATACTGCTGCTGCAGGAGCACATTCGAGGCATAGAAGGTCGAGAAAATTTTCTCTAACATATCATTATCAAATATCCTTTCTCCACATAATTTCATTCGTGAGGTGATTCGAAACATTGCTGAATTATATTCATTTATGGATTTAAAATCCTGTAGATGCAAGTGCGTCCATTCATATCGGGTTTGAGGAAGTATCACCGTCTTTTGATGATTATACCTTTCTTCAAGGTCTTCCCACATATCTGCAGGATCTTTTATTGTGAGATATTCATTTTTCAATCCTTCGTCAAAATGACGACGAAAGAAAATCATAACTTTGACTTTATTCTTTTTGGATGTATTATTTTCAACTTTAATGGTATCTCTAAAATCTATTGAATCAAGATGGATTTTAGCATCCAGTATTTATGATAAATAGTTGTTTCCAGATATATCAAGAGCATTAAATTCAAGATGAGAGAGTTTCGACATAATAAAAATTTGTTACCTAGAGTCTTCCTAAAATTTAATCAGAGTCTCGTACTGATAACATGTTGTAAAATAAATAAGAAATATAAAATAAAGAAGTACAAATAAAAGACTCTAGTATTAATGTTCATGAATACTCTTATCTCACTATAATAGAAATTATTTATATATATATATATATATATATATATATATATATATATATATATATATATAAATAAAGAGAGAAAATTTTTATTGATTGTTGGTGTGTATATGACCTCAGATAATGTCCTATTTATACATGTATTTTTTGGTGACTAAACAAGGAAAGAAACAAAGCAAAAACTATTCTAAATCCGAGCGGATGATTCGTTGGAGATCAACACTAGGCTCAGACCAAATAACATGATTAGAGTTACTCTTGGCACCATATTTAGCCATCCAATCCGCAGCTCTATTTGCTTCTCGGGACACCCATTCAACGTGAACAAGCCAAAGACGAGATAAAAGCTCCTGAATCTTGTGAACCAAATCTGTTACTTCAGATGGATACCCACTTGTAAGCTCATGCATGATGGAAAATACTTATTTTTCAACCTTTATTTAATAAATTTTCTTAATAACATGATCATTTTATGGTAAAAAAGATTGAACCGTTCAATGGACAATCCATTTTGTTCTCATCACAACAATAAAAATAATTGATAGAGAATTTCACTTTACATACAGTTTGCTACCCAAATTAGGAGGTTTCTTTGGTGGGAAAAGAATATGTAGTGCTCCAAGCTACATGGCTCTCTATGAAAATAGGAAAAATTATTGTTGTAATTAGCAAAAACTAAAAAGAACTCTACGTCAGTGCCCACCCAGTACCCATGCCTAACCCCCTCAACATTCTCCCTCGGCTCCTCTTCTTCGTCTTCGCCATTCGGCACCGTGACGATGAGCTCGCCGTCGACGAACACGGTGCTGGAAAGCTCCGGTCGCGTTGATTCGGCAGCCGGAACCTCCACATGTCGAGTTCGAGATCGTTGAGGGAGAACTCCACTGGACCACTGTCTCCGACGACGATCTTGACAACGAAGTGAAAGCAATCGGGGGCTTCCTGGATGGCAACATCGGCGTCGGACCAAACCGGCAGTTCCAGGCCGCGGCTGAAGATGTGCGGCAGGTGACGGAGCTTCTTTCCGGAAGCAGCTGCGGCGTCAACACTGAATTGAATGGTGATGTTGCACTTTCGGGGAACGACGGGATGAACCTTCATGGTGGTAGCTCTCGATGGAAACGCAACAGAGGATTGCAGCGCCCAAGATTAACAGCAGAATCAAAGAAAGAACCATAAATGAACATCTTCCAGTATCTATGAAATTACGAAAACGAGCACTTAAGGTCGAATGCAAAATGAGGTTAGTGTTGCTCAGTATTTGATCCAACCATCTTTATAGATAGAGACTTCGTTGTTTAACTAATAATTATGATAGTCAGAAAGCAAATCTCATATTTAATTTCATTTCTTGTGGGATAGTTTAGCAAATAGAAAAGTAACTGTACGGCTACAATAACAGCCATACAAAAGGAATATATTAGGATGGTGCTTGGAGCTCCTGCATTTAGGTGCCCCACCGAAAAGTAAGCCCCCAAATTATTGATATCCGGTAGTTTAATTAACATGGAAGATCCTGAAACCAAGTTGGAGTGGTTAGTTCACTCGTCACGTAATCAAGTTTTGAAAGTTTAAATTCTACTTTTTAGGCAGTAACTCATTGACTACTATGACTAGCTACACTTTTTAAATAGAGATTCGATACGATTAGTCTTTAACCGATCAAGTTCGGAGGAAATACTCAACAAAAAAAAAACATGGAAGATACTTAAGGGAGAAAAAGCAAACTAATTAGCCAATTAAGTCTTCCTAGTCATTAGTCAACGATGCAAACTTCTCAAATAATGAGTTGTTGATCTTGGTTCCGAGAAGCAAGCAAGCTGCTTCTCACTTCTCAGCACTGAGGCGCAAGTAAAATTCGACCTTTATCAGTTAAAATCACCTGCATGGCATTCACCCTGGTATATCATCATCATCGTTATTCTCTTCTTTTTCCCCTTTATTTTAATCTGCAAATCGTCTTTTCTGGAATTAAATGGGATATGATATATGGCAGTTGAAGGATAGGTTAAGCTTGCTGACGTTGCATCGTTCAAATTAATATTGGTTAAAAGGATTAGAAGCTAATTTGAGGGAAAACAGAAGAAAGAGTAGCTTGTAATTGTAAGCTTTAATTATTATGTGACTCTGTTACTCATCTTCCATACAGCAGCCTATTAAAGTTTCAAAAATGTTTGGGAGATAATAAAAAATCAGCTCAGAGTACCTAAAGTTACCTTATTCTGCATTCTTTAATTATCTTTGAAATAATTGAGTAATATTAGATGTAATAAATTTATAATTGTAGATGTTACATAAAGTTCAAAGTAAACTTGCTTGTTAATTAATTTTCTCTCATTCAATGGAATTAATCATGTTCTTGCTCTTGCAGTTACTGTAGTTACCCATGGCACAGCCTGCAGAAATATCATCATCTTCCTTCACCGGTGAGTGGACTTATGATGTTTTCCTCAGTTTTAGAGGGCAAGATACCCGCCACAATTTTACTGGTAATCTCTACCATTCTTTGGATCAAAAGGGAATACACACCTTCATCGATGATGAAAGCCTTAGAAAGGGAGAAGAAATTAAGCCATCCCTTCTCAAAGCAATTCAAGAATCTAGGACCGCCATAGTTGTTTTCTCAGAAAACTATGCGTCCTCAACTTATTGTTTGGATGAACTTGTCGCAATTCTTGAGCATTTGAAAGCAGAAGGTCGACTTGTTTGGCCTATCTTTTATGATGTGGATCCATCCGTTGTTCGACATCAGAGGGGTAGTTATGCAGAAGCTTTAGCAAAACATGAAGAAAGGTACCAAGATGACAAGGGCAAAGTGCAAAAATGGAGGAAAGCTTTGCTTGAAGCAGCTAACTTGTCTGGTTGGCATTTCATACAGGGGTACCATACCAGTCACAGTCACACTATCCTTTTATATTTATGTATTATTATATAAAAAATCTTAGTGTTTTCTTAGTGTTTTTCATTTCATAAGCTTTAGCATGAAGTTTTACAATGTGCAGGTCTCAAACAGAATATAAGTTTATTACAAATATCATTAGAACTGTCTCCGAAAAGCTCAATCACACTCCTTTACATGTTGCTGACAACCCAGTTGGGCTAGGATCACTGGTGCTTCAAGTGAAATCTATTATGGGAATTAGCTCTAGTGAGAGAGTTAAGATGATCGGAATTTGTGGGACTGGTGGAATAGGTAAAACAACAATTGCACGAGCTGTGTATAACCTGCTCGCTGACCAATTTGATGGTTTGTGTTTTCTTGCGGACATCAGAGAAAAGGCGATTGATAAGCATGGCCTTGTACAGCTGCAGGAAACACTACTTTCTGAAATACTTGGAGAGAAAGATATTAAGATTGGATGTGTCAATAAAGGGATTCCACTAATAAAAAGGAGGCTCCAAAGAAAGAAGGTCCTATTGGTACTTGATGATGTGGACAATCTTAAACAGTTAAAGGCAATTGCTGGAGGAAATGATTGGTTTGGCTTTGGTAGTCGAATCATTATCACATCTAGAGACAAGCATCTGTTAAGTGCTCATGGGGTGAGTGAGTTTTATGAGGTTAAAGAGTTAAGTAAAAGAGATGCACTTGAATTGTTCAGTTGGAATGCCTTCAAAAGCAACAAAGTTGATCCAGGTTATGCAAAAATTTCAAGCCGTGTCCTGTCGTATGCCGGTGGTCTTCCTTTAGCTCTGCAAGTAATTGGTTCCAACTTGTATAATAGAGGCATTGATGAATGGAAGTCTGCGCTAGATAAATATGAAAGAATTCCTAATAAAGAGGTTAATGAAATACTTAAGCTAAGTTATGATGGTCTGGAGGAAGATGAGAAGAATATTTTCCTTGACATTGCTTGTTTCTTCAACAAATACAAAATGTCCTATGTCAGAGGAATGCTACATGCACATGGTTTCCATCCAGAACATGGCATTCGAGTTTTGGTTGACAAATCTCTTGTGAGTATTGATAGAAATGATTGTCTGAGAATGCATGACTTGATTCAGGATATGGGTAGAGAAATTGTTAGACAGGAATCTCCTTCTCAGCCTGGCAAACGTAGTAGATTGTGGTTTGATGAGGATATTTTTCAAGTTTTGCAAAATGAGACGGTATGTTGGATTCTTCTTGATTTTGTTTTCCTTTTCTTTTCTGACAATGTTCTGATCTGGTTATGTTTGATGCTTGAGAAGGGTACCGATAAAGTCGAAGTCATAATTTTGAACTCAAGCAGACAGAAAGAAGTGTGTTGGAATGGGAATGCATTCCAGAAGATGAGGAATCTTAGAGTTCTTATTGTTGGGGATGCATACTTTTCTACAGGTCCCAAACATCTCCCAAATAGTTTACGGGTTTTGGATTGGGTCGGATATCCATCAACATCTTTACCATCTGGTTTTAATCCTACCGAGCTCTCCATACTCAGCATGATTAGTAGCTGCCTTAAATTCGACAAACCACTCAAGGTAGTAATTGTTTCATACTATTGTGATGTATTTCATGGCTCTTGATTTGTTTACATGAGTTCAACAATTCTTGTTTTTGTTCTGCAGGTGTTTTGTTCTTTGAGTTTTATGAATTTTGAAGATTGTAATTTGTTAAGACAAGTACCCAGCCTTTTTGGACTCCCAAACTTAAGGGCATTGTGTCTTGATAATTGCACCAATTTAGTTAAAGTTCATTATTCTGTTGGATTTCTTAAGAAACTCATTTTGTTGAGTGCTCAAGGATGCTCCAAGCTCCAAAGTTTTGTAAGTGCCATTAATTTGCCATCTCTTGAGACTCTAGACCTAAAGTGGTGCACAAGTCTTGAGAGTTTTCCAGAAGTACTAGGACAAATGGAAAACCTCAAAGAGGTTTATTTGGACCACACTGCCATAAAAGAATTTCCATTTTCAATCCACCGTCTGATTGGGCTTGAACGGTTGTTCCTGAGGAGATGCAAAAATCTCAACCAACTTCCAGTCAGCATTAGTTTATTACCCAAACTTGAGGTGTTGATTGATTACAAGGGCAGAGGATATCGATTGTATGAACCACACAAAGCTGAAGAAGCCCTGATGTCAAAAGTGTTCGTATCTCCCTCTTTAGAAGTGGATAAGGGATATATGCTTCCCTTTGCCAAAGCATATTGTATAACGATGATTGACTACAATGTCATCCAAGAATATCCACTATCCGGCATTGTTTTGCCTGAAAAACACGTCCATTTTGGGAGTGGATCATCTGTTTCGTTTTGGTTTCGTGAAAGATTTCCAAAGGTCACAATCTTGCTTATTGCAGAACCTTCTTTATACATTGAAATCATGCATACTTCAGTGTGTGAGTTCAGATACTCGGTGGTCATCAATGGAATCAACCAATTAAATTCTTCATGTGATTACATCATTTGTGAGACGCGGAAATTGTGTCTGACTATTTTTCTGGGAGACCTTCAACGCCTGATTGAGGAGGGTGCTGTCAAAAGAGTGTTTTCCGTTTCCAAGGATGAACAGAATCACGTTGAGGTTTCATGCGAACTAAAATATCACATGCCATATGATCCTAAGCATGTAAGTGAAGGCCAAAACAGAAGCATAGAAGGAACAATAAAGCAAAGCACCGTTCATGGGGACATGCATGATATCCTATTATATCTATCTCCCTACTGCAAGAATAGTTTCCGCTGCTACTACCAAAGCAAAGCACTTCAAAAATACATGAGAAGAAAAGAAAAGCAGGCACAACATATAAGGTTGTTTCCGAATATCTATAATCTATAACGATATATCTATCTATAACAATATATAATGGTAAAACCTGTTTTGGTGTCCAAAACTTTTTTTTCAATTTTATCCTTTCTAATAACCTATCCAGTATAACTTCTATAATTATCTCTTTCTTCCTTTATTCTCTCTCACTTCACATCATAATAGAAAAAATTTTCTCATCCATCTTCTCGTGCATTCTTCTCACTTCATCTAAATATAATGTAAAATGTAATATAATTTGTTTTTCGTCATTAAATAAAAGTGTAAAACTATGTTTATATGTTTGTTTTGATTAATTACAGTGGACAACATATCAATAGAAGATTCACGTGGAAGTGGTCAAGCCCACTTGGCAAGACTATGCTAGGCGACAAAGACAAAATATGAGCGAAGAATAGAGGCAGCAACATCTCGCCAAGAGACGTGGCAGTTACCGACACCGACAGAGTATCAGACGTTCAACTAATATGACAACACCATTAGAAGATATCACAAGTTATATTTTCAGTTAATAAATTTAGAGGAATGTTAGGGGGCCAGCAACTTTTGTGATTTGTAGCCATCAAATAGCCATCAATGATAGTTTTAATGGTGTGAGATTGGTGTGAAATTTCATCACATGAGTCACTTTTCTTTGCTGGTTACATACTTGCCAGAATTTAACAAAATTGCTGGCCCCTAGACTTTTCCATAAATTTATATTGTTAGTATATCATTTAATATGAATTATTTTTATTTTCATGCTAATAATAAAAAATTTTTAAATATTCAAATACTCATAATAATAGTAGAGTTGGTTCAAGTAATAGATCGAATGGTCCAAATATACGTAAGAATCCTGTATATTTATTTAATTAATAATAATCTATTTTTTCTTAGGTTTTGATTCAATAAACCTTCCATATTTGTCCTAAATAATATTGTTATAAATATTATTATAATATCTTAATGAACTTTAAATTAAATATCTATAACAATATATATATATATATAGAGGGAATAGGAGAATTTGGTATCCAATTTCCGCTTTTTCATCTTAATCCTATAAATAAATGGTGTTTAATATAATTGTCGTCTTAAAATTTGGTAAAAAATGTAATTATTAGTTAATTTTGCTTTATTCTTTGTACACATAACTTAAAAAATGGTGTTATCTTTTTATTCTACACATAACTTCTATCCATGTTGTCTTCTTCCTTGTTTTATGGAGTACAAGAGTGAGCACGGGTCGGTTTGGTTTAGATTTATGGTAAAATTAGAATTAGAACCGAACTGATCAAAATGTAATCGATTCGGTTTGGTATGAATTTGTATTTTTTTGTACATGTACCCGAACTAAACCAAACCGATTAAGAACGGATCGGTTCGGTTTGAGTAATTGGGTACCCGATGACTTTGAAATTCATAAAAAAAAAAACCAAATTTTTATCTTAAAAATTCAACAAGTACAATAAACATGTAGAAATAATCCAAACATGTTAAACATCAAATACATTAAAAACTAAACTCATTAAAATCTAAACATATTAATAATGAATAATCATTGTCTAATGGAAAAGCCATATATATTTTTTTTATTTTTTTATTTAATTAATATATGATCGGGTTCGCGAATTGGTTTGGGTTCCGCACTCCCAAAATCGATACTCGAACCAATCACTAACAAAAGTCATTGGTTTGGTTCGGTTTAGACCCGATTACCTGTTGATTTCAGAACCAATTCAATTGGTTCGGTTCGATTCGGACGGGTAATCGGGTACCCGCTACCCGTACTCACCCCTAGAGTACATGTAGTATTCTCTCCCTATCTTTATTTTACTTAATTAAAAAAATAATGATAAATATGTGTATGTAGAATAGAAAAAAATAATGAAAATAAAAATTAAAAATTTTTAAAAAATAATGGAACAAAAGATTATTTAAGATATTGAATATTTAAGATATTGAATATAAAATTAAAAAAAAAAACTTTTAACAATTAAAATTATGCGAGAAGAAGAGTTCTTTAGATTTAAATTTTTATATCTACTTCAAATTAAATAATATTAAAAAAATAAATAAATTTATAAATATTTATAAATTTTTATCTTGATTGTTACATATAATAACAACGTAATAATTTTAGTATTATACTTAAATTAATTTAAATTTTATTATTCTATACATTAAAAAATTAAATAACTTATAAAATTTCTATTTTTATTTTTATTTATTAATAATTTATTATTTATTAAGATTTTTTTATTTAAATTCATAATTTAAAAAACATAAAAATTAATTTCCTAAAAATATTAGAAAAAAAAACAATATAAGAATTATAATTTTGTTTTGAAATTAAATGAAACTTTAAGAAAATCTTAAAAATTGTATTAGTTAGAGACATAGAAGTTAACATATTAGATATAGAGAAATATTAACAATTATTACAAATATGTGTTAAGAGTAGGGGAAATATTCAACAATGTAATATTTTTATATTGAATTGTACATGTTAATAGTAGCTAAAATAGTAGTGTCCAAATAATATTACTCTTTTAAAAAGATATTAATATATTTGATATTATTTTTTTATAATTGTTAACAAATTTTATAATTTGATTAACAAAAAATCTGAATACTTGATATCTTAAATTTTGTCTGAAAATAATAAAATATAACTTAACAAGTAAGTCTGGAAAATGATAAGGATTTATATAAAAGGTATACATCTAGATATCTAAATCAAAGAAGAAAAAAAAAATTCTTTTAGCAAATTTTTAATAACTCAAAAGTTAACACAATGGTAGTTATGGATTAAAGTGATAAACAAAAATGAAAGTTGGGATATAATGGTATGGTGATAATTAATTGCGATTGGGATAAATAGAAGAAGAAAAAAAGAGAGAATAAAACACGGCAACATAATAATAATGATAAGAGAAATGATGGTATATAATATGATGAGCTAATATAATCAAAATAAAAATTAAAAATCTTAAAAAATAATAAAATTAAAGAAGTTCAAGATACGATTGAAGAAATATATTTTTTTATTTATTAGAATTATGAATAAAGATAAAAAATATTTTAAATATAAATTTTTTAATTTACTTTTATTTAAATAAGATTGAAAAAATAAATAAATTTAATAATATTTATAAATAACTAATCTTTAAATAATATCAATAAATTTTTATATTGATTTTGTTATACATAATAATAAATTAATATTTTTTAATTTAAATTTGATTATTTTAATATTTTACATGTTAAATAATTTAAAATATTTTTTTATAATTTATTTTTAATTATTATTAAATTTATAATTTTAAAATAAAAATATAAAATTAATTTTTTAAACTCAATAAAAAAGCGGCTCCACATGTCGTGCCTGCTGAGCCGCTAGTTGTAATAAACAGGAAAAATTGATCGAAAACTAAAGATAGACAAATATAATTTTCCGGCTAAATTCAAAGAACAAATTTCTTTTTTTATGTAAATTGTAAGTAGGACTGTAGGAGATTAGTGCATCTATATAAATTAGATAGTATTCTTTAATTTGAAAGAAATTTCAAACAAGCTAATAAAATTGGTCCTTATTTCTAACTTCTAACTAAGAACTAACATTTGTATTTTACCGAGTACAAATTTGATTTGATAATTTTCTACACAATCAAATTTTATTATTTAAACAATAATTGAAAAAACAAATTTCATACTATTTCGGGTGAAAACGATATTTACTCATCAGTTTTATTATTTGAAACAGTATTCGGGTAACATGTTTTAAGTTGAGACCAGTTTGGAATATAGATTAGAGACATGGCAGTGCCAGTCAACAAGATTTTTCATCAAATTCCATTATTCCTGCCTTCAAGATGTTCTCTAAATTATCAATTGATAATATAAAGACAGTGAAAAAAAAATAAATAAAAGAAATAAAAGAAGAGGGAGATGAAATTGTTGGACATATTGAAACAGGAAAAATATTCATACCCATTGCTTAAAAGTTTATTATCCATCATGCTGTTCGGCAAATACTAAAAAAAATTTTCCCTTTGATAACAATTTGTACATTGCTGATATGGAATTATGAACGATAAAACTGAAAAAGAGCATCAACATCTTCCAAACCGATCTATGTTCAATCCGTCTCAACACTATATACAAAGACTAATCAGTAAATGTAAACCCTCAATCTACAAAATGAAGCTCAAACAAGAAGCACCATCCATAACAGCCTTGGCCCTCAACTACTACCCAGGTTATTCCACAACTCAACTCCTTCCAGAATGCTTCATAAGGCCAGGAGCTCCTATCAAAAAGGAAAGGGGTTGATAGCATACTTAAATCACCAAAGGCATTTGGCATGCAAAACCAATCCGCAATAGCTATTGAGAAACCTCTAAATCAAGTTCATTAACGTTAGACTTTGAACATAAACGTGGTCACGGGTATCAAGAGGAAAAAAATGTATGTGAATATAAGCTTATGAACATAAAACAACAGAGTGAAAAGGAAGCAACTACCTCAGCGTACACCAAATATCTCTTGTGGTGGATCATATATACTTGAATCAGGAAAAATCTCCTCAAAATCTTGTTTCACTTTGTTTCTCAGAAGTGGATGAGGTAAGAGTCCTTTCAACAGAATCCTGAATGGTAACTCTTCTGGTGGATCTGGAGAATTCTTCATGTCCTCATACACATTCATCGCATCTGCAGGAGATCCATACTTCAAGAGGCCTCTTATAACCTCAGTATAGGTCTGAGAATCAGGGTAGTGATTCTCCTTTTTCATGCTTTCCCACATTTCCATTGCTTCGTCCATCTTTTTAGCCCTTGCCAGTGCAATAATCAAGTCCTTATACAAGTATTTATCTGGAATGTACCAATCTTGCTTTTGCATCACCTTAAAAACCTGAAAATTTGCTAACATACTTGTAAGACTAACAGAGCAAACACCACCTACAAGTATCAATATAGAAATAAATTTCAGCAAAAAGGGCATGCTCCCAATCCAATAACTTTATCAATACTCTCTTGATATTAACTTTGATTTACTATTCAGCTTAAAATGTCATTAGAGGCACTATTAGAGAGAGTTGATTAAACTAAATAGCTTCAACCAAACCTTAGAACAAAGCATGTTAGTACCTAGTAGCAATATCTCTAATAGACATTCTAACAAACAGGTTACAGGCAACCAACAAAACAATGAAAGGGCGAATAGAAGAGAAGATAGAGAATGAGAAAGAAACCATGAGGGCGAGAGAAACTTCTTCCTGGCGCTCAAGCTCAGTGAGAATAGCGATCAAGTCAAGCTTCAAGAGCCTCAAGACATGGTTTTTGATGAACTTGTGAAGTTTGTCGTGGTCATCCTTGAAGCGCTTCAAACCTTGAATGACAAAGAGCGCCTCTTTGCCAATGAGCTTCTTTCCTCTCCAAAGTGGGCCTCTGGGCCTTCCGTCGTGGTAGTGTCGGAAACACGACGCCGTTTTGGCAATGTCAAAGACTCTCAACAACAATGAAGAAGAGTGGTGGGTGATGGTGTTGGGAGTTGTGGTACAGTGTTGAAGGAATACCCAAGTCCAACGCACCCGTGTCAACATTGTGAAGCAACGACGAGATGCCATTATCAGTATCACGCTTCACTTCATCATCATCAACGAAGGTGAAGAAGACACACGTAAAAGCATGCACGTGAGAAATTGATAGAGAGGAGTGGGTGTGTTTTTAATCTAATACATTTGCTATTTGGTGAAAAACTAGGTGAAATTGAAATCATCTGAAAACTCTCAGGTATTAGATTCTCAGGTATCAACTTCACGTGAAGTTCGTGAAGTCGAACTTCACGTGAAGTAGATTGCACTCTGCACCTGAGTTTCTACCTTGCTATTTAGTGTTATATTTAGAACAGGTCAGAAATATAATGACATGTTCAGAAAAGAATCTTCTATTTAGTATTTAATATTGAAGGTGATTTATTTATTGAGGAGGAGGTCGATTTTTAGATGAAAGCACCATTAGTGCAATACAATATGTACATGTTCATTTTTGTTATGCATAGAAGTTCAACTTTTTATAGAATGAATGTAAGATAACCTTGATGATTCAGAACTCAACCTTCCAATTCAAATTCTTGGTGACACAGAGAAATCTAATTACGTACCAAACATCCTCTAGATAAATTGTCAATAAAAGCATATCTATATACATATATTATACAAAAGTAAGAACATGCTTTTACAACAAGGAGGAGGTGATGGAAGATACTATCATGATTTCTTCTCAAGAAACGGTTCAAGAACACAAGACTTTGGATTCTTCATTGGAGGACCCTTTTCTCTTCTCTCCAATTCCTCAAGCCTGAATGTGATTAACCTGTCCCAGTTCCCTCCTTCAAACAGAACCCCTGCTTTTCCATCAGTGATCCTTTGAACAATGCCACAGTACATGTAATACGGATTATTCGGATTGCTCACAATAGCGATCATTCCCGGAAGCAGAAGAGGAAGCTCCGGTGGCTTTGGCTTCTTCGCCATCGAAAGTTTCAAGCTTTGGATTCCATCACCTTTTTTAGGAGGGTTCTCCATGATGAACTTCTTCAAGCCTTTTTCGCCACCGGGGAAGCCACCTGTTAGCCCCATCAACTCTTTCTCAAAACCATCTTCTGCTGCAACATTGGCCAGTGCTAAATTCTCTTGTTCTTGTTCTGATGATGATGGTGATGGTGGATTCTCAACTTGTCTTTTCAGCTCTTGTATAAGGCCTTCTTCTCCATTGCATAGTCCTCTACCTCCCATGATTTGCAGCATGTCAAATTTGGCACATACTTTGTATGCTTTTGGTTTTGTGTGAATGAAGGTTTTGGAATGGTAGAGATGAGTGAGGCCATCTTGGCCTAGAAACTGAGATTGAAGAAGAGAACTATGAAGAGCAACAAAGGTGGAAGACATTCTTAACAATTTGATGAGGAAGAGGGAACTTAATGATGTCAGGGAAAGAAAAAGATTCTTGGTTTAATTCCAACCACAAGGGTTCTTATTGGATAGCCCTTATCCTTGTTTTTTGTTTCTTGTAAAGAATAATAATATCAGAAAAACTTCTTCCACAAACTTATTTCTGACCTCAAAGTTTATTATGTCCGGATTATAGTATATAAGTCATAGTTTTAAGGCTAAAAGTGATGTTAAGTTGTTAACATATAACTTACTATAACTTTTGTTAGACATATGAAATTAATAAGATTCAATTTGTATAGAAACTAAAATCTAAACATCATCATAAATTGAAATTCCTCCCCTTCAACCCCTTTTATTCATTTATATATTTTTTCAGTGCATAATGAGCATTGAGAAGTCTTGCATAATTGAACCATAAAAACATTTGTCTTCACTTGACATGTATTTAGCAACTCAGGTTCAATATACATTTTTTTATACATGCAAGAACACATGAACAAATTTCAGTACAACTTTTTTTTTCAAAAATTGAAAAATGATACATTGACAAACAAATTAATACTTCTCATTTACTAATTCCCTCAATGCCCAACAACAAATTGCTTGGCTTAAATTTATCAAGAATTTACCTATGTTTAGTTTACAACATTCAGAATCCAATAAGAGAGGCAGAGAGCTGAGAGAGTATAGTTTTCACTTTTATGGCAACAATATTCAAAATGCTAACAAGGGATCATTGGACATCTTTGTTGCTTCAATTTTTCGCTTCAGCTTCAAGCGTTAATCTGACACCATCCTTGAATGAAACAGGATGAATTTTTAGTGTTTGAACCAATCTAGTAATATCCATTGATATGTCAGATGGGGACTTCACACCTCTATCAACCTGAAAAATAAGAATATTTCATTGCCATCTCAAGAAGAGGACTTAATGGTAAAGAGAAAGAAGTTAAAAATATCATGGCAGGCTAAGAAGTTCTCAAATGGCATCAAAAGTTCAAGGACAATCTTTGGTAGTTTGATTTTTGGTCTTGTTTCCTATTTTCATTTTCATTTTTTCTTTTTTCAAATACGGATATCTTGATGGAAAAAGTGAAAACAGAAAACAAGTAAGCACAGTCCATGAAACAGAATCAGAATACATAGGTCTGAAATTTTATTAACGGTTAGCATTAAGGAGGTCAATATTTTCTCATCTACACAGGGATAATGTCAATAAACAATTACTAATTACATCAGAAAATTGTGATAAAATGAAGTGGATTACATACCGACGAGGCAGACACTGATTTGATTTTTGAGGTGTCATAGCCTCTAAACTGTGCAACAGCCTCGGCCATTTGAACTCGCGACACCCGATCAGGTCCACCAGTATTGAGTAGCAATTGTATTTGCTTATCCTCTGGAAAAAAAAAAAAAAAAAAAAAAAAAAAAAAAACAGAAAAGTAGAAATCATGGCTGCAAAATTAGTTTAAAAAGAATAAGGAGAGAATTTGAAAAGGGCTAAAAGAAAATGAAAGTGCCAAGGGAAATCATATTTACATGAAATTCTGTATTTATATGTAAATCAGTTATAATATATGAATAATTTTCATAGATAGGAAGTAACCCTTCTCCAATATAATGTTCAGAATGGCATACTAAATCTCTCATTCAGATCTTCTTTTACTTAAAAAACATTTTGATCAATATATAAGCTTTGGTTCTAAAACTCCTATTACCTGACATCCATAACCTTGTTAAAGCCAGAATCATATTTACAAGATCCTTAACAAAAATCGGACAACGGAATTCATCGTGAAAGAACTGCACTTCTTCTCCTTTAGCAAGGACACCATCCATCCACTGCATCAACAGATAGCTTTAATTAATAACATCAAGTAATTATCAATTAATAACATACAAAGTTCACATACTGCATATCCACCTGAATTGGAAGAGATTTTGGAACAGGTGAGACTGTCTGTGGTCCATAGATGATACTGCTTCTCAAAATTGCATAATTCGAGTAATTTTCGGAAATGAACTGCTCAGCTGCAACTTTAGTTTTACCATAAACATTTACCGGAATAGCAATGTCTTCTTCCTTGTAAAAGGACTTTTCCCCTTCATAAACTGATGAGAAGAAATATAAATTATAACCTAGCTAATACTTGAAAACACAATAGTTCATGAAGAAAGAAATTGCATGCTAGAAATGATTCATTCACTTCATTTTATGCAAAAAGAATAGAAGAAAAAAAAAGCATGCATTTGTATGCTGTTCACGGCCAAAATTTCCGACATTGAAAAATCATGATAGTAGTTTTTAGTTAAGAATGACAAATTGTTACAAAAGAGTTCTATACCTCATCTCTTTCATCTTCATCTTTATAATGTGGTTTCGGCTTACCTTGATCTGTTGAGAGATGAATGAGAAGACTGCTTTTCTCTTTAAAGCTTTGCAACCAATTTACAAGAGCTGATGGCACGTTAATAGCATGTGCAGTATCAGGATCAGTTTCACAAGCACGAGGCACTGACATGGCAGCACAATTAACAACAACATCAGGCTGCAATTCGAAAAGTGGCAGAATTTTCAGTCCCAAATGAAATGAGTCACAATACACTATATAAATACTTTGAAATGGTAGCTAAAGATCCTTCTTCCTTATGTTTTCGTCTGATTGTTTTCTATTTAGGGGCGAATATCCTCAAATCATTGCTAAAATCAGCTATAAACAAGTCTAGAGAACCGTGCTTCATATCAAAACAGTGTTTTTGATTCATGTAAGATGCCTGAAAATACCAAAAAGTGTTCACATGTATTTGGTTTTCTAGTGTCTACTCCCAAAACCAATTTGATCAATTGAGATCATGTTTTGTTTTAATCAACAAGAACAATTTTTCCCCCTCCTCAAGAATTGATTTTGGGAGAAATTATCATAATTTTTTTTCACTAGGAAACGTAGATCAACTTAATATCAAAATCATTTCTTCCATAAAAGCAGAATCAAACACACTCTTTCTTCTGAAGCTGGCAACTACTTCAATCCTACAAACAATATTCATAAATCAAAATCATGTTTTTATGCCACCCAGCTGGAGAACAAAATCAAAATAAAATCTAATTTTACACCCAACTTTGAAATAAACCCTTAACACAACAAAATTCAGCAAAGGAAGTAGTAATGAGAACAGAGCAGCGTGAATCAAAACCTGACCAAATGCATTGGAAATGGATTCAAATCCAACGCCAGTTTTCAAATCAACTTGGAAAGGAATGGAGCCGGGAATGGCATGAAGAAGAAGCTTTGGCGGAGGAGTAGAGTGATGAGTGAATGCCAGATCGAAAGAAGAGACTCCATTTCCATTGGTATCAGAAGAAGAAGAAGAAGCATAATAGGCTTGTAAGAGATGCTGACCAAGGTAACCAGTTCCTCCCACAACAAGAACCTTCTTCTTACCCATCTTTCTCTCTTTGGGGAGTTTCCTTCCAAATGCAAACTTTTTGGAGTGTTTCGCTGCTTCGTTTTTATGGTTGTAGCATTGGAACGGTTAACGTTGTTCTGTTACACATGCTTGTGTTGTCGCTTGCAATCACTACTAATGTTTTTCACAATCCAATTTGGTGAAGCTAATGAAAATTGACCCTAAGAAAAGGAATTTCATCTGCATTGGGTTAGATTTGGTGGCCCAACAAAAGAAAACTCATGGAACTTCCTTTTTTTGATGTACAAAAATATAAAAGAAATTCATTGCATTTTATAGAATTTCTAAGCAATCTAAGGAGTAAGGAGACCTTCAAACTCTTCGAAAACACGTCCAAAAAAACTCTTAAAAAAGGGTTATTAATTTGTTACCGTGGATATTAATTAGATTTGCTTAAATAACTAAATTAGATTAGACTAGTAATTAGCTCATTAGTTTACTTAAACAAGTGTCAAGAGGTTTGAATCCTACCTTATACATGAAGTAATGTATTGACTAACGACAAATCCTTAAATTGAGCTCTAATCTGCGACAAATTAGTTCTTAGATTGCTAAATTGAAAAATACCAGAAAAAAAAGCTATTTGCTTAATCATATCAAGACGTACAAATCTTAAAAAAAAAATATTACATTTAATATTTAATAGAGTTCCTTCCTATCCTTAAAGAAAATTTTTTTACACATATAATAATTTTAAGAATAAATGCCCTTTATAATTTTAAGAATAAATGCCCTTTCCGATCCCTAACCACTTGTCCGATGGACTTCGCACTCCCTAACAAATATAAAAATCCAAATCGGTCCCTATCTACTTTGATATATGTACGTTCCAGTCCCTGCAACTGATTCCGAGCAGGTCACTTGCTGATGTGTCAGTAACTTGTCCACGTGGGTTTCTCTCCTTCATAATTGAGACAAATCGCCTCCTGGACCTTTGTTGAAACGTTGCGTTTCATAAAGAGGCGTTATCATCTAGGTGTTCATAGTTGTTTAGGATTTTTTCTTTATTCTTCATTGTCTTCGTTGTGTGTAGAGTGAAGATAAGAACTTTTCTCCTGAAGAAGAATATAGCTACAGAAGTCAAAGACTCTTCTTCATGAACCGTGGAGGAAGGCAGTGTAGCTGAGAAGAATTTGTGCTGGAGTCCGATTCTGAGTTCCACTGGGAGTATAGAAAAAAAGGCAAACCAAGGCAAGAACATGCACGTACTTGATTTCAATGAAGAAAATGAATATGGAAAGGTTCAGTTTGAGCTTGGAATGCAATTTTCGAGTATGGCGAGATTTAAGAAGGACTTGAAGGATGTATTTGTCTGGAGTTGAACCTATTAACATGGACCCTCTTATAAGTTTTTTTTTTTTTTTTTTTTTAGACCAGTATTTTGTAAGTTGTGTAGATTTTGGGTTGTCTTTGAGTATTCACAATGAATTAATTTTTGTAAACATATGTGGCTGCAAAACATGTTTCTGTGATATAGAATAAGACTAGGAAAAATAAGAAAAAAAATGCCAAAGAGGCCTCATGTAAAGCCAAATGAGATAAACATTTCACAAAATACCCCAACTGCAGAGGTAAATAGATACACCATGGTTCTTAACTTTTTTTTTTTTTAACACAAAAGATGCAGTTTTGAAGCCCATATGTGATTCACTATTGTTTTACCAGGTTCTAGAAACTGATCAAACTGCTCCAATGAATCAGGCCACAACTCAAACTCCAAAGGCTCAGCCTTCTTCTGCAGCTCTAAGGTTTAGGCCGAAACAGAGTGTCAGAAAGCTCCCAAATTCTCCAGTGCAGCCCAACGAACTTGCTCACAATGTCCAAGCCCAACCAGAAGGACAAGGCTTACAAAGAACCTCACCTCATGCAATCTCCAATGAAACTCTGACAGCTGCTAGCACTGGAACCTTATTAAGGCTCTTCAAGTTCATTCTAACTCCAAGAACCAAGCCTCCACCAAAAAAACAGTGAAAGAACCTGCTATATGGATATTTTCCTATTTAGGAAATGTAGAACTTTGGCTCTATCTTAGTTATTTTGGTTAATTTTGATGTTATGATTAGGTTCTGATTTAAAGTCTACATAATACTCAGGGTTGATTTAGAGATATTGTAATTTTTTTGTATTTGTTTTAGTATCAAGTTGCAAAAATACACATGGTCTTGTGACTGAAACTCTGGAGCTGTTCATATTTTAGAGTCAACTTTTTGTGAAACACTCATGCTTTGCTTTGGGAATCACTGAATCGGTTTATATATTGGTTTCAACTTTTATGAAACTCTTATGATTTGGAGTGCAATTCCAAATGTGTCACATATTTAAATATTTACACTGTTATCTTGATAGACATGTGTTTCACAATTACATAATAATACAATATGATAATATCTCAATACACTATTTTAAATTCTAATAACTACATGAAATGAAATAAATTAAGTATCACTAAATTAGAGTAAATAACTATAACATGAGTTGTCTTCATACAAGCCATTAATTTCAACCATAATACCTTAAGTAGTTGTCTTCTATTTACATAATTTTACACACTAAATCAAATTCACATTTTTCTCAATTAATCCATTGAAAATTGATGAAATTATAAGTGTAACTGCAATTCCAATTAAAAAAGTGGTTAAGATTCTGTATTTAGTGTTGCCTCCAAATGTTTTTTCAATTCCCTGCTTCGCCATCATTACTTCCAATACCTCCAATTTTTCTTCCATCTTCTTCAAACTTTCAACCACTCCATTCTGATTGATATCAGCTTTATGTGTATATAACCCAACATATTCATCAAGCCAAGCAAAGTATTTGCAATGTAGCTACGGTCTGCAACAAATAACACTCCATGGTAATGGCAACGAATTTTGAAACAAAACTAAAATTAAAAAATGTTTACCTTAAAATAAGAGCAACAAAAAAAAAAAAACTTGTTCGAATTTTCTGCAGTGTTAGATTCAAACAATATTGCATAAATGCATATGTGCCACAATGATATCTAGGTGCTACAAATCTTTTCTTGTCTTGGTTTGCCTTTTTTCCTATACTCCCAGTGGAACCCAGAGTCGGACTCCAACACAAAATCTTTCCATCTTCACTGCTTTCCTCCACGATTTGTGAAGAAGAGTCTCTAACTTCCGTAGCCATATTCTTTTTCAAGAGAAAAACCCTTATCTTCACTCTACACACAACAAAGACAATGAAGAATAAAGAAAAAAACCCTAAACAACTATGAACACCCAAATGATAACGTCTTTTTATGAAACGCAACATTTCAACAAAGGTCCATGGGACGATTTGTCTCAATTATGAAGGAGAGAAACTCACGTGGACAAGTTACTAATACATCAGCAAGTGACCTGCTCAAAACCGGTTGCAGGGACTGCAACGTACATATATCAGAATAGATAGGAATCGATTTGGATTTTTATATTTATTAGGAGGTGTAAAGTCTATCAGGCAAATGGTTAGTGACTGAAAAAAGTATTTATTTTAATTTTAAAGATAATTTTTAAAGTTAAGTAGGTTTTCGAATTAAAGTAAGTATTTGGTTATGGTTTTTTGCATTTGTTTTCAAAGATTTGTGTTAAATACTTTCAAAATTTCATAGCAACTATATTTACTATGACGATAGTCAATATAAATTTTTTGTTTATATATTTAGAGTTTAATTTTAATGTATAAATAGTGTATAATTTTATAATCGTTTAATTATATTTATTTTTTAAAATAATTATTCACATAATTAATATAAAAAATAAATTATTTTTGCTAACGTAACATTATTTAATTAAATGCAAGTATAAAATTTACTTATATTAATAGTTCATTAAAATTAAATTTTTATATATTTATATTTATATTTGTATTTTTTTATTTATTTATACTATGTAGCCCAAAGTTTATCATAATTCTAAAATATAAGGTGAATGATTCGGTTAATAGATAACTCATCATTACATCAGTCCGATTTAGAATAAAAAATAATTGTTAATAAACCAATTAAAAATAAGAAAAATTTTAAAAATTTTGTAAATCGATCAAATTCGATTTTGTAGTGATTATTTTAAATTAATGAAACACAATTTTTTTAAAATATATTTTTTATATAAATATATTATTTTATTATATTCAATATAACTTAAATCGCAATTGAGATTGGAGACTTTTTAAACTTTTAATTTTGTCAATTTAACTAAGTCAATTTTGTTTTTCACAATATTAAAAAAGAGAAATGTTAGAGACATTAAAATTTATTATTTTTTTATTATGAGTTAGTTATTAATATTTAAAAGTATAGAACAAAATATATTATGAATTACTATACTAAAAGAATTAGCCTAAAAAAATTGAGAATTAAATGATAATAAAAAACAATAAATTCTTATGACTCTTAAAATTTTTCTTATAAAAAAAATGAAAAATTCTTAGGGCCAGCAATTTTTAGTATTTTTGTCCATCATTTGACCTACACAAACACTAAATTGTCTTTCACAAATAAATTTTATTAATTTATGTATATAAATTCTGAAAAATATTAATGCAATCTTGTGTGCCTATAAATATGGGTGTAAATTATTAATAGTTAACTGCTGACAAAAAATAATAATATTTACTGATCATATAGTATTATTCTAAAAAATTATTCATACATTAAATACTTTTGTATCCACAAATATAATTATTATTAATTAATTGTATACTTAAATTATTTTTTAGTTAATATAACAAAAAATGAATATTTAATTTTAAAAAAATACTGATATCAAAAATAAAAAATTTATTATAAAGAATGTACATGGAGTAGAAATTGGTTGAAAAATAATATTGTATAAGTAAAAAGTAAAAATACAGTATTACCAAACCCAATAACCCACCCAATAAACGCCGAGGGTTATTTATTTACATTCGCTGATCGCACCTCTCTCTCTCTCTCTCTCTCTTCGCTGTTCATCTCCACCGGAGACCGTCGCTCCGTTCATCGTGCCTCTATCGCCATCGACCATCTCTGTTCATCCAATCTCGTCCATCAGCTGGTTGCCCTCCTTCCGTGGTCGCGCTCCTTGTTCGCTCCAGGTCGGTCTTCTGATCTCCCTTTCTTTTTCTGTTGCTTTCTAATTTATCTTTTTTTGTTTTGCTTCGGACAGTAATGGTTTCGGTTTTAAAAATTTTCAGTTGCTTGATATGTACTAATGTGAAACTTGACAAACTTATGATAGTTAGTGGTTCTTTTTTTTTTTTTTTTGTGATTGGCGTCAAAATTATTGAAATTGGTTCTGAAATTGAGCTTTGATATTGTTGCTTGTTGCTCTGCTATTGTTGGTGGTGTTGTAAGTTTAAATTGTTTGTTTAATTTTACGTTGTTAGTTAAAATTGTTAGGGATATTTTTCAAGATTGTTTGTTATTCCTGGAAATGTTGATGTCTACCAATCGTTGAAATCTTCATTCCTAGACATATTTTTTCATGATTCTCAGGAAAATTAATCCACCTACCAAACATAGTTAAGTACTAGAGAGGAACTCAGTTAAGAAGGAAAAAGAAATAAATTGGAGAATAGTAGGGTTTGGAGGGGATTCATATGTAATTGTACTCATTTTACCGGGACTCGGCCTTCGGCCATTGGTGCATATCCCATAGGCCACTCACATGCCTATTTCCAGTACTATTGTTTTGTTTGAAATTCTTTCTTTCTTAAAATTCACAATTCACATCTTGTTCTTCTTTCTCTTTCAGGTCTCATCATCAGATCCAGGTATGTTTGGTTCTGCCGTAACTCTTCCGTTTTTAGAGTTTCTTCTAAAATCAAATTGAAGACAATTATTTGCATTTACTCAATTGAAATTGAATTGTAGTTTGACCTAATCTAATCCTGTTGTTAAGTTATGGAGGAGCAATTCATACTTAGAGTTCCTCCTAGTATTGCGGAGCGGATAGAGCGTCTTTTAAATGAAGGCAATGATGCTTCTTCATCTTCTGAAGACAAGTCATTAGATCTGTCATTTTCCGAGGATGGTAGAAGTGGCACCTTTGTAATTGGGAATGAACATTTTCCTGCATCTCTGTTGGACCTTCCTTGTGTTGTTGAATCCTACAAAACTTATGATGATAACTCTTTGATTAAGACTGCAGATATTGGGCAGGTCATTTATTCTTTCCATCCTTATTATTCTTCAATGTTGTAATAATTCTTAATAGTTTTACTATTTCTTTATTATATTCATTTGACTAACTGCTTTAGCTTAATGAATCCAATAAACAGATGATTATGGTGAGGGAATCTGGTGACGCAGCTCCTGATGTAATTGAGTACAGACATGGCCTCACCCCTCCCATGAGAGATGCCCGCAAGCGTAGATTTCGCCGAGAACCTGATCTCAATGTATTCTCTCCACTTTTCGCCCATCTATTCTCAAAATATCTCTCTCCCGTAAACATGTATGTGTGATGTTTATCATATTTCTTTTTCAGCCTGAGCTTGTCTCCCGTGTTGAGAAAGATCTTCTCAAAATTATGGCAAGAGGAACAGCTGACAATCTTGATATCCTTACATCTTGTCTTGTTTTGCTCACATAGGACTTTAGAGAACACTTGCAAATTTATTATTCCACTTTAAAATGGATGATGGATGGTTGGTTACTTGCTGTGATCCATGTCATTGCTCAAGCCTTTTGGCCTATTCTTATCACAATTTCTTTGTTATTAACGGGGGTATATATGATTGTTAATTACATCACACAATGAAATCTTGTTTATCACTTTGGAATAAATTGTTACATATTCGGATCAGGTTTGTTTACACAGTCATTATATGCACCATGTTTATTTATCACTGTAAAAATACACTGATTACCAATTCAATTGCCCTCATGTTTGCTGATTTCTGTATATAAAGAAGCTCTAATAATTTCCTTGACTGAGATTCACATGTGGAAGCAGCTGAGCAAGATGAAGGGGATGAGAATGCTCGAGGTGTCAGGAAAAAACCTGCACAAACACCTGCACCTAAAAATGATGTTCCGGAAACACACACAAATGCTGGAGAGCCTGACAGGAGTGACTCTGATGAATCTGATGATTCAGTTTGATCCAAACTATCTGCCAAAGCAAATTTGCATCTGTGTCAACCTTGTATATTTTATTTTTCATGCTATATTTGAACTTCGTCCACCATCTTTCTTATAATCAGATATAAATGGATTTGCCATCCTACATTGTGTATTTCATTTTCTAAATGGGTTGTTGCATTTTATGCTGTATCCTATCAAATTGTATAGTCAGTTAGCAACCTTCCGGGTGTTAATTTTCTCTACATATATGATACTTGATAATAATGGCAATCAGGCTATGCTGTTGCAGCAATTTTTTTTTCCCTTCTTCCAAATCCAACTAATTATAATTTAGTTGATTTTGAAATTATTTTAGAATGAAGTGCACTTAACTCTTTCAAATGCCAGTTCATAGGAGGAAGGTGATCTAAGTTCCTATGAAGGCCATCTTTATGATATCCCTAAGCAATGTATGAAATTTGCAACATTAAACACCCATAGATAACTGAATAATACTACAAGTACAAAACGACTCTAATACCATATATAACAACAACAACAAAACCTTGTTTTATTAGGTGGGGTCGGTTACATGAATCAAACGAAGCAATTGAACTCTAGACTTTAATACCATATCATAAAACAAATTTTCCTTCAAAAGCTTATGTGGCTGGGTAAAGGAACATGAATGATTCTACCTATATCCTTAACATTTTGCTACTATATTTTTATCTTTGCTTACTATTAAAAAAATTGAGCTCACTGGCTTTTTCTACCTTCTGATTTTTCCTTGTTACCGGCTATACACGAGTATCTAGGCTTCACTTATGCTTGTTAGATGGGTAATTTGTGATGAATTGTGTATAGAAATGGTAATTTGACATAATTTGGTAATCTTTTATCATCCTGAGTTGGCATTAGTTCATACCTGGGAAAAAACATATGATTTACAGGCTGAAATTTGGGGAAAAAACATGTAACGGTCATGCATCTGTTTGACAATTGCAAGTGCAGAGAATGGGACCAAATGCAACTGAGTCATCTTTTGTTGTTACAATCTTAACTTTTTAAAACTATTTCCCATGACTAATATATCTTTGACACCAGAAACTTTTTTGAGCAAAGTAAAAGGAAGAAGGGAGTCTTTCAAGCTTGTCTCCGGGATAAGGTCTGCTACACATATGGCATCTCAGAGTGAAGCAGATCTAATTCCGGTCGGATGGACTTTAGAAACCCACATGAAGAAAGATGGTTCCAAGATATTGGTACGTCGAAAAAATATCACCATACTCTCAGGTTTCTTCAGTGAAATGATTAAATTGTAGCAAGCACAATTAAGATAATATGGCAGAGTTGATTCAATTGACTTCATTATGTTTATGCAAACTCTGTGATTGGTTTTCTTTATATGCTAAATCTTTTATTGCATTCTTTTTCAATTGAAAATTTTGTTTTCATTTGATCAGATGGGAATTCACCAAATGAGTAATATTAGTGATCATGATTGAAAGAAAGGAATTGCAGTTTTCTCACTTTTTTGAATGATCTCAGCAACTATTCTTTCATTGATCTATGTATTCAGCAACTCTTTTGACTTTATTTATTCATTGATTTTTGCAGTTCTATTACTGTTCTGCTACAGGGCAGCACTTCGCTACCTATTTCGAACTAATGCGCTATGTGAATTTCGCTCAAACTCATGGCGTTGGCATCTACAATCTAGTAAGTTTGGCCATTGTGAACATTTCTTTCTAGTAACATTTTTTGCTGTAGTTCATAAATTTATGTCCATAATCATGATGATATGATATTTCTTATGTCTTATACTCTTTGCAGGCTGATAAATCAGTTAGAAGGATTGAGAGTCAAGTCAGAGAAAGAAACGTTGCCGGATTCAAGCAGAAAGCTGCTCTGTCACTACCAAGGAAACCTTCATCGAATCTGAATTCGTTAGACTATTGATCAGAGTAAATTTCTTAGCAACTTATAAGGTCATCAACCATATGAAGTGGCTTTTAGAAACAAAGTACATTTAAGATTCACAATGCCATGCAACTAATGATTTGATTCAACATGTTTATCTCAGGATTGGATTCTGAGTGAGAGATAGCTAATCACCTTGCTTGAGTTGGAAATTGATGTTGCAGCGAATTAGAATCTAATAGATGAATTTGATTACCCACAATCTTGTTTTGTTGGCTCAGAAATACAATATTCCTTTCAACTATGTTTTTCAAAATAATAAGAAACAAGCCTTAATAGGATCTTATTGATGGAAATTGATGTTCCCCATGTTTTGTGACTAGACTTTAAAACTAGCATGAATTTTGTTTTGTTGGATGATAACATTCTATGTAAATAGGATCTTATTCTATTATGAAAAAATGGGAAATAATAAACCACATGATTTTATTTTCATAAGGATTAAATGTTGCTGATTTTTTTCCTAAAATAATTGATGTCTTTATATTTTAGAATTATAATAATTAATTTAAGAATTTAATTTTTGTTTTGAATCAATAAAAAATAAATTTATTAATTAATAGTTATTTGTAAAATAATGAAATATAAATCCATTTATAATTTTTTATATTTTTTAATTTCTCACTTTGAATGGGATTTGAACCAATAAGGAAAAAGGAAAATTTCCTTCAAATAACCAAAATTAAAACTAAATTATATCAAAATAAATTCAATTAGTTTTTTTCTGATTTATTTGAAGTACCAAGGAACCACACTGAATTATATTAATAACATATAAGATTGAATAATGCTACGTGTACACTAAAATCAGCTACCAAAGTCAGCCACCAGTATAAAATATATGTTGAAATACAAATACACATTGAAAATAAATTAGACCACACATGTATTTATACACAAATACATTGGTGGCCGATTTTAGTGGCTGATTTTGGTGTATAAATAGCATTTTTGTATAAGATTATATCATATTTTCATAGATAGTTGCATATATATGTACCCAAAAACTTGCATTAAAGTCAAAGTTCCTAGAAATTAAGCAAAATAAATATGTATTCAGACACTGAAAATACATTAATAAATAAATAATTACATAGAAGAGAAATTAGCTTACTAGCTACCGAGGATGAAATTTACTTATTGACATTTCATTCACTGAAAATAAACTCTTGGCAGATTGGCTAGAACTTGATTCATTTGTGATTTTAGGATCCATGAATCTACCAAGAGTGAAGAATGCTGGTTCATGTGGAGATGGTAATTCAAGTGAAAGATTATTAAGATATGAAACAACTGTCACCATTGAGGGTCTATCATTTATATTCTCTTGAACACATAATAAACCAATTTGAATGCATTTCATGACTTCCACCACATGATAACTTTCTTTCAGATTTGGATCCAATGTGTTGAAAGGTGTTCCATCTTGCCATTGTCTCCAAACCTATAGTTAAATACTCAAATAGTTACACATCTCTTATTTACTTAGATCTACTTCCACTTACCTCAATGTAATGAAATTTAGTAAAAATAATAATAATAAAAATGTTATGTGCACACACAAAATTAAATACCAAATCAATTATTATGTATTTGTGTATAAATATGTATATTGTTTAAATTATTTACAATATATTTTATAAAGGTGACTAATTTAGTAGTTAATTTTTTGTGCACATTTAGCATCGTTGAAGTTTAAATGCGGCAATCATCCAAAGAAAAAAGAGAATAATTTTTTTTTTTTTTACTTACATAACTTAAAAGGCTTTCTTCATGTGATTCATGAAAGCGTGCATTCTTTTCTCCGTAAATAAGTTCTAGAATTATGACTCTAAAACTAAAAATATCTGATTTTTCAGAAAATTGTCCAAACATTATATATTCGGGAGACATATACCCGCTACAAAAAAAATTAATAATAAATTAGCTAAAACCATGTCATATATATATAAATAACAATAGTGAAAGAAAATAAACATAAACTCAAAACTTACTATGTACCAACAATCCTGTTCGTTTCTCCTTTTTCTTGATTTATATCAACTATTCGTGCCATACCAAAATCTGAAATTTTTGGATTCATATCTTCATCTAATAAAATGTTACTAGATTTTAGATCTCGATGAATAACTTTGAATCTAGAATATTCATGCAAATAAAGAAGTCCTGAAGCAGTCCCTTTAATAATTTTAAAACGTTCAACCCAACTTAATTTATGTTGTTGATCACCTACAAATTAAAAAGATGTGATAATAATTAGGAGAAGTATAATCACTTGAACTAAAGTTAAAAATTTAAGAGTCAAAAGAGCCAAACCAAATAAATGGTAGTCGAGACTTCTATTTGGCATATATTCGTAAATAAGAATTTTTTCTTGCTCATCGAGACAAAAGCCTATCAAAGTTACAAGATTTCTGTGTTGAAGTTTGGCTATCAATAAAATCTCGTTCTTGAATTCATCTGAACCTTGTCTAGAACTTGTATTCAGTCTTTTCACAGCTATAAATCGTCCATCAAGAAGAATGCCCTAATAACACATGTGCTATTATATTAATTAATATGATACATATATAATATGAATGTAAAAAAAGAAATAATATTTATCACATTTTTCGATCTTACCTTATAAACTTCTCCAAATCCTCCCTTGCCAATAAGGTTCTCAAGTGAAAAGTTGTTTGTAGCCACTTTAAGTACGTTCAAATCAAATTGCAATCCTTCTAAAGTGGTACTTTCATGACCAACTAGACCAATATGTTTAAATCATTTAAAAACAAAGAAAATTTCAAATTTATTGAACATTTACAGATCATTTTTTTCTTCTTTAATTTCAATTTTATAGATACTTACAATTTTCTCTGAGAATAGTTTTAAGGCTCTTTCTTGCTCTTCTTCTTAGCAAATAGCAAAAACAAGTGAAGAGTATCACCACAACAATAGGAACAACAATTAAGATAATTGTTCGTGATCGACTTCTCTTATCTTCTGCATAATTAAGGCAAACATGTGTTCAAGGCCAATATTTGATGAGAAATAATATTGAACGACTACTTTTTTTTAATACACTTTTTTTTTATGGCATAAAAGATAAAATTTGTATTTTTTGTCATTTTCTTTAATTACTTTTAAACTCAATTCAAAAAATGTATAATAATAATAATAATATATACAAAAGTAACTTATAATATTACTCATATTTTTAATATATATTTTATATTTTAATATATATTTTATACAAATAATTTTTTTAGCGACTAATTTTTAGTATACTCTACCTAATATGATTAGATATAATTAAAAGTAATGATGTACTTCCATTATTTGAAACAATTACATGTAAACTATAAAGTAAAAACTATAATATATACGATATACAATTTATTTTGTTTTTTAGTTTTATGTCAAATCATGTATCTTACACACTAACAAGTGTTTAATACAACAGGTTAACTTAAATTAAAGTCTTTTAACACTAAGTCACTAACACTATGCATCAAAATCTAATCATCTTAATAAAATAAAATAAAACCTTCGAGTTTGTGAGATGAATTCCACACTAATACTCCGAATAAACAAAGTAAATCAATAATGAAGTTTCTAAAAACAAATCAAATTAATTAGCAAGGCCGGCAATCAAATCAAATTAAAGCACGTACATACTCTTACCATGACCAATTCAATAAAACAAATTTAGAGTAAAATAGTATAAAATTATTTTATTTTATATGTTTTAATTATTATTTATCTTAATTTTTGTTGAAATAATTAAATAATATTAAACATAATAAATATAAAATTATGAATATTATTATATATATTAAATTAAAAATTTAATTTTGATATATTATCATTATAAAATAAATTTACGTATATATCTAATTACATAATAATGGTATATCAATAAAAATAATTATTTTTTTATATTAATTTTTTAAATGGTTATCTAGAAAATAATCACTGGATAATTACATAAAATATTTAATAGTTTATCAAAATTGAATTCTTAAATTAAATAAAATAATTTTAGTTTATTAAAAATACTATTTATACTTTAAAAATAGCCGCTAAAATAAGTCATTATGTATTATGTACATGTGTTATTTAACTTATTTTTAATGTTTATATTTTGTATTTTGGTAATACTAGAAAGACAATAAAAAATTAATCTAAACTTACCTTATTTAGCATTCATTAATTATAGCGACCATTAATAAATACTAAATAAAGTAAATTTTGGCTATTATGGATAATTTTTTTTGTCTTCCAAACATTATATTATTATTCATATTTTAATATATATTTTATATAAAAGATATTTGGTAACTAAAAAATATTAACCAAAAACAACTTAAATTTGTCTTATCAATTAATAAATGTTAAATAAGATAAATTTGAGATTTTTTTTGTCTCACTAACATTATCGATTTTATATTTGGCTATAAAGCACAGACACGTGGACACAGACACAATTTTTATAAAATACGGAGACACGACATATATATAAAATATATAGTATTTTTTAAATAAATTGTAATGATATTTTAGTATTTTATTAATATTAAAATATAAATTAATTTTTTAATTATTTTTAATATTTTTAATTATATAAAGTATTTAAAATATTTGAGGTTAATAACTAATAATATATACTATTTCTAAAGTCATGTTAATAATACATGTTAAGAATAAGATTGGACATACTCACACGTGATGATATATTTAGATGTATTTAAGCATATTTAAAGAATAATTTTTTATTTTTTATTAAAATACATTGGACACAAAAAACACTTGTATCCAATGAATGTCATATTCAAAAATATGTCTTCATAAATATTTGATGGGTGAAAATTCAGATACGGTCGATTTCACGTGAAGTTGGTAGTTGAGAGTCGTTAGATAATTTGACTAAATTTTCATCTAATAACTCTTAACTATCAACTTCACGTGAAGTCTACTGCACCTCAGTTTCCACCATATTTGGATAGCCGATTTTAGTGTACAGCTACCGTGAGTAAATTTTAATTACCTGTGGGGGGAGTGAGAAGTACACCTGTTGGTGCTGGAGCAGGGGATGATGGAGATCCATAGAAAGTGTAAAGCTCAAACCTGATCATGCAGTTTGGATACATAACCCTCCCTCCCTCCCTTCCTCCACAACACCGCGGAACGTTCCCGTTTATAGAAACGTTCAAACAACTCCTGCAATCTTCCGGCGACAGATCCGGTGTGCACTGAGCCAAACAGTAAAGCTTCTGAAACTCCGGCAGATCTGCTTCTTCCGTCGCAAACTTCTTCTTTCCGGTCGGCGCCTTGGCCGCCTCCTCCGCCGTCTTGTTCAGTGTCTCAAACAAGGTTCTGTTGAAGGTTCCTTGGTAAATCTGTTTGGTAGGACTAACATACTCCTTGAATGGCTCCATGGATAACTTGGAGAAGAAATACGTGTTTGAATACCTAACCATGCACTGGTCGTACCATACAAGCCCTTCTATGGAGGATTTACAGCCATTGCTTAACAGCGTTAGGGTTGCGTTTTGGACGCACTCTCCGCATTGCGCGGAGGGTGTGTCGCCCCTGCACATGAACATTCCGTAAGCTGTGTCGTCGGAGTGGGCGTGGCGGATGGTCGTGTTGTAGAATTCGATGCTGTTTTTGGCTTTGGAAGATAAGGAAGAGTAGAGAGTCCTGAGGTTTGTTTGGTAGGTGCTGTTGGCGGTAAAGTTTTGAAGCACGCAATATATGAAGAGATAGTTAGGACCCTGTGCTTTTGTGGATGCAAAATTCTTGAAGCTAAAGATGATGATCATCAATAGGTTAAAGAAGGAGGCCATTCTTGGGTGTTGATCAAGTCTTCCAGATCAATCAGATAGATAGAGGACGGAGGGTTTACTTTAATTTGGTGGATTTTAATAATAATAATAAGGTAAAAATTCAGGTGAAGTCGACTTCACGTAAAGTTGATACTTGAGAGCTGTTAGATGAAAATTTAGTCAAATCAGTCAAATTATTTAACGACTCTCAGGTATCAATTTCACGTGAAGTCGACTGTATCTGAGTTTTCATCTAATAATAATAATCAATAATTTGAAGCGGCTCTTATTTCACTTAATTGATAAAGGCTCAAGAATTTTAATATGGGAAAGAAAGTGGTGTTTTGGCCAGAAATAGAGGAATATTGGGGGAATATTGTGTTTTATCTAATGATGGATGCATGGTCAACACGCAGGGGCGTGTTAACTGCCACAAGTGGGAGGCGAGATGATGTGGCTCAGCTTAAGTGGGACACGGTGGCATCAAGTGGGGGCGTGCTGACCTAGCACGTGGGGGCGTGATGATGACGTGGCGGAGCCTGAATGGGCCACGTAAGCATCACGTGGGGGCGTACTGATGTAGCACGTGGGGGCGTGATGATGACGTGGCGGAGCTTGATTGGTACATCAGGGCATCACGTGGGCGTGATGACGTGGCACGTGGGGGCGTGCTGAGCCAGCACGCAGGGGGGTCCTGACACGTGGCAGGACGTGATTGGCCTGAGGCGATCAAAACGTGGGGGCGTGGTGAATGCTACTCTCTATATAAGGCAGTGCTCGGGTCCATTTTCATTCTGAGGAAGTGTGTGAGTGTTCTTTGAGTGTGTTTCTAGTGTAATGGAAGGTACCGCAAACTTGGTAGTGTATCGCGACGGTGAGATAATACGTAATACTCTTGAGGGAGTGAGGTTTGTGTGCCATAATTCGTTTTCGTTTGTGGTTCCATGCACTATGACGTTTATGGAACTTCAGAACAGTCTCTGTCAAAGCATGGAGAACGGTACGTTAATGAGAGTGAGCAGAATTCTGTATCGAAATTCGGTTGTAGTTTTTGGTGGTCTAATACAGTTTGATACCATGCCAATCACTGACGAAGTTACTATGCATAATATGTTTCAAATTCACCGGCAGACTCAGATGCGACAGCCACAGATTAAGCTGTATGTTGAGTTTGAAACGTAGAGGCGGAAGGGATTCAAAATGATTTAGAGGTGGAGGATGATAGAACTGCAGTGTACGAGGGAATGAATAGTGACAGCGAAGAGGACTTTGAAGCCACTTATGAAGCCGGCGACGAAGACGAGGATGGTGATGTAGGAGTTGAGACAGCAGCGGATAATGTAGTGGTTCACCCCTCGATCAGTCAACCGATGAACGTGCCACCTTTTATGCGTGAGTTGGATCTCGACGCCATGCATGCACCGCATTTTTCGGAATATTCAAACATAGGTACGTGATGACCGAATAATATGTTTTCTTTAATCTATACTTTGGATTGATTAATAAACGATGATGGGCACTTTCTGTAGGCATTGCTGATCCCGAAGACGGAGAGTTCTGGATTGAAATGGAATACAGTTCTAAAAAGTCGGTCGTGGCAGCAATTAGAAGTTACACTATCGCTAGAGGAGTTGACTACGACGTGTATGAGTCTGAGCCACAAACGTTCTATGCAAAATGCAAGATGTATGGGCGTGGGTGCGACTAACTTATCCGAGCCAACTTGATACGGAAAAAAGGTTGTTGGGAGATACGCAGATACAACGGTAGGCACACGTGCACAATGGGAGTGATTTCACAGGATCATTCCAAATTAGACTCGGATACAGTTGCTGAGGCTATAAGGCTATTGGTCGAGACTGACCCGTCCATCAATGTGAAATCTATAATAGCCGAAGTTCAGTCAAGGTTTAACTATACCATCAGTTACTGAAAGGCTTGGTTGGCAAAGCAGAAGTCCATAGCGAAAGTTTTTGGTGATTGGGAGGAGAGTTTCCAAGCCTTGCCGTGGTGGCTCTCGGTTATGGTTTAGAAGATGCCTGGGTCAGTTGTCCAGATAGAAACACGCCCACTGTACAATGGAAAATGAAGAGGCGCAAGGGGTAAAAATACTTCATCGCGTATTTTGGAGTTTCAATCCATGCGTTAGGACATTTAGGCATTGCAAGCCCCTAGTTCAGGTTGACGGAACACACCTATATGAAAAGTACAAAGGTACACTTCTGGTCGCTGTTGCACATGATGGGAACCAGAACATTGTGCCTATCGCTTTTGCCTTGGTGGAAAGGGAGACAGTTGATGCGTGGCACTTCTTTCTCAAGAATCTGCGAATGCATGTTGTCAGAAAAGATGGTTTGGGTATGATCTCGGACCGGCATGAGTCAATTTGGGTAGCAATAAATCGTTCCGGAGGTGACTGGCAACCTCCAAGAACATGGTGGATGTTTTGTATAAGGCACATCGGCAGCAACTTCCTACGAGCATTCAAAGTCCCTCACTTGCAAAAGCTTGTGGTCAACATTGGGTATTCAAGAACGGTGGAGGAGTATAACATCAACTATAAGAGGTTGGAAGAGCGAGGCGAGGCATATGCCAGGTGGCGATGCCATTGGACTTAGACATTGGGTATTGGCATTCGACGAGGGACATCGATGGGGCCATATGACGACGAACCTTGTCGAGTGCATTAACTCAATGTTGAAGGGTGTCCGTAATCTATCTTTGTTGGCACTAGTCCGAGCAACATATTATCGATTAAATGAACTTTTTAAGCGAAAGAGTGCTGAGACTCACAAACGCAAACGTGCTGGGTTTACTTATTCCGTATTCGCACAACAGCGGATAGAGGCAAGTATGCAACAGGCTGGGAATATAGTTGTGCACCATTTTGACAGATGGAATGAAGTATTTGAGGTGCGCGAAATGACTAGCGGAAAGGTGTTAGTCGTTGATCTTGCACGACGTACGTGTGACTGTGGGCACTTTCAGGTGGAACGAATATCATGTCGCCATGTTATTGCTTGTTGTGCTAACCAGCGAATCGATTGGCAGGTGTATGTGCATGACATGTACAAGATGACAGATGTCCATAAGGTATATAGATTCGAGTTCTCACCGTTAGGTGATGCCGAGACATGGCTTGCGTATGAGGGATCCACATTGGTCGCTAATCCCGCCTTGAGGCGAATGTCGAAAGGTCGCCCAAAATTGACCAGATACTTGAACGAAATGGACTCACGCGACATGCGTGGTCCTCAGATATGCCGTCTCTGTGGTGCTCAGGGACATAGTCGGAGTCGATGTTCTCAGCGTGCTGGACCGAGTGGTGGGGGGGGAATGACTTTTATTTTCATTGTGTTTGTATTTTTGAATTTGTATTTTTATAATAGATTTTCTTTTTTGTCTTAGTCGTGTTTGTATTTTTAAATTTGAGATTATCCATTGACGTTTAAGACCATGATAATGTTAACATTTACTGCCTTACTGAAGCAAATATACAAATTTTTAACTACGAATAACATCGGCCAACATACAGAACATTAAATACAAATTACATTAAACCCTAGGATGAAATCTAAAAAACCCAACCCGATGCTCACTTCCGACGACCCATCCAGCTCAGTGCCTTACCCATCATGCCCTGACCTGGCCGCGACGGAGTATACCTATCAGGTGGATTTCGCTCCGTCCCTAGTTTAGATTGCCATGCTCTGACTCTGAACAAAATTACTACTACTGTCAGTCCATCCACTCACAGGCTCTCTATCAATTGGTAAGCCAAATATATGTGCGACATCTTCCAATGTCACTGTAACCTCACCACCGGCAACACAAAAGTGTGAGTCTCCGGCCTCTACCTTTCAACCAGAGCAGCTAACAGCGGGTGAAATCCTCTTATCATCCCAATCCTAGATACGTGGTAGAATGCCGTGGCGCGTAAGTAGTTTTCGACCCTCAGGTTCCAACTCTGTGGCGGATCCAGTTTACGCACCAACAAATTTCTGTTAGGCTGCATCAACAAAAATATATTTATTATATTAGTTATAAATATTCATTTATTAATAAACAAATATTAGCTTATCTATTTATAAAATGTATGTGATCACTTCAATTAATAATAGTATTTACATATTTATTTATTTTAATATTTTATTTGTTAGAATCATTAACATGCAGTGCATTACCATAGTTAAAATAATTTTTTTCGTGCATCAACATATATTTCTCTAATATTATTAATAACAACGTATATATATTTTTCTAATATTTATTTATTACTTTAACATTTATATATTAAACTTTTGAATATGTTCAACATACATATTTATTTACAGAATATATATTTTTTATTTACTATAGTATTATTTTTATATTTTTATTGTAGAGAAATATATTTTTTAAAAAATTTTTAGTATGTCGTATAGTATAATATATATTTTATTTTAGTATTTTTATAACAAAAAATTAATTTAAAATTAACAAAAAATTTATATTTTAACATATTAAATAACAGAAATTAAAATACATAATAAAAATATAATTTACCAACTTACATAAATTGGATGATCCAAATAATTTATAATATGTTCTTCCGGAGCATTATAATTACGAACCATTCTTTAAAATAAATACAAAATAATATTTTTTTTACTGTCTATTTTTCCACCATTTCTCCTTGTGGAGCAGCAACACCCTTCCCCTCTGATATGAGTTTGCAACCCCCCTTCCCCTAATGCTTTTCTGCCCTCTCACTAACACACTTTCTTTTTATATTGCAGTTGGAGGAGGAGGCTATTTATATAGAGCAACGAAGAGGCCACGCTTGCTGTTTATCGGGGTGAGACCTGTTCCCTGCATGGCAGCAGCTGCAACACGCCCCCCGTGGTGCAGGAACATCGGAACTCCGCGACGCCAGCTCCACCACGCTCCTGCGTGGTGCCAGAACCTGTATGCTCACCGCGTCACCACGCCCCTGCGTGTTGACCGACAGCTCCACCGTCCGGTAAATCACCCCACCCTCCAATATCCTCCCAAAACACCAACTTCTTTCCCATAACAAAAATAATTTCTGAATTTTTGTTTTCTTATTTATGTTTATATTAGTATAAGACATGCAGATATTAAAATTAGGTGAATTTTATTTTTTTTATTATTTGGCATCTAATTTTGTCTAATTTAATTTTTATGATAAATTTTAAATATTTAAAAATTATTTATTTTTATTTTTTTAATTTATTATATTAATTATATATCTCTAATTTTACAATCAAAATGTGCTACATGTCACTTTCTCATTGCAATTGGAATCAGATTTTTTCTTCCAAAATTAAGAAATTCTCCTCTCATCCTTACTAATTTTACAACTAAAATGTGCCATATTTTACTTTCTCATTGTAATTGGAATCAAATATTTTTCCCTAAAATTAAAGAGTTATCCCCCCTCTTCTTTTTTCTATTTCTCTCATTCCTTCAACTACTCTATCTATTTTATATATCATTATCAATATCAATGACTAATTACTAATTTAACAATCAAAATGTACATGACATTCTTTAATTGTATTAAAATTAAAATTAAAATATTAAAATTGAAATTAAAATATACCTATATTATGTATCATATATTATTATTTAATTTAATAATAAAATGTATCATATAACACTCTCTTATTAAAATTGAGAGAAAATATTTTTTTTTTCAAAATTAATAAACTCCCTTCCTAAATTCTCTCATCTACTTCTCTCCATTTTTCTATTTCTCTCTACTATTTTTACTTTATATATATAATTTATATTTTATATTAGTAATTTGACAAATCAAAATATGTCATCGGATATTTTTTTACAATTAAAATAAAATTTTTTCTTCCAAAATTAACAAACTCTCATTCTGCATCTTTATCTTTCTCTCTCTCTTCTCTCATTCTCTATTTTTTCTATCTTTCTCTTCTACAAAAAACAAAATTAGCAAAATAATATAATTTAAATAAATTATTATTATTATTATTATTATTATTATTATTATTATTATTATTATAATTTTTTAGTTTTTTATTTAGTTTTAAATTCTCACCGCTTATCATTCTAATCTATATTTCTATTTCTCTTCTTTCAAATATTTATTACACATAAATTTGAGAGAATACTAATGTTATAATTAAAAGTTAGAATCAAGATTCAATTGTTTTAAAAAAAATAATTTTGAATTAATTTTATAATTATCAATATAATTTTTTTATGTTAATAATTATATTTTTATATACATAGAGAGAAAAAATCTTATCTTTAGATAGCAACTATAAAAATTAATTTTTTCTATTTGTGCAACAGACTTAATAGTTAACACCTAATTAAATGTAAAAGTATACACGTTACATTGTTTTAAATTTTAGATAACGAATGTTAAATTTAATTATTAATAAAAAATTAGACTTTTTTATATAAAAATAATAACTAACTAAAAATTTTATTATTTAATTTTTTATCTATAAATACTTTGGTCTTCTTAGCCAGAGACTTATGTTTTGTAAAAATAGTTTAATTTTATAAATTTTTTATATCATGCATAATCTATATTGTCAGAACAAAGTGGATCATAATTTTAAAAAAATTATATTCCCGTAATGTTATTACGGGTAAAAATACTAGTTAAATATTAATTTTTGATATTTTTGGTAAATTAAATACCATTTTTTAGAGATCATAGTAATTATCTTAAAATGAAGAGGTGGATATATATTAAGAGTTAAAATTTAATGCGTTAATAGAATAAAATATTTTATATAGTTATTAAATTATATCGATTTTTTTAATAGTCATTTACACTATCAATGTAAAAAATAATTATGGAAAAGTATATGGTACCAACATATTATCTGTCAACTTATTACCAACAATAATTAATTATTATATTTTAAACACATATATAAAGAGATACATCCAAAAAATATATTTATAAAGATACTTTTATTAAACACAGTTTTAAAAAAGATATTTTTGTTAGACACATTCACAAAGACACTTTCATTAAATACAGTTATAAATAAGAGTTGGCAGAAGTTGTCAGAAATATTGTTGATAACGTAGCGGGATTGAATAATTATTTATCTAACGTGATATTCATTACAAAAAGCGTTAGCTTTATCAACGGTATTACCGACGGCAAAGGCGTCGCCAATCAATTTTACGGTTAAGTTAGGCGTTGGTTATTCTCGACAAATATTAGCGATGACCCCGAAGTATTGGTAAAATAAAAAGATTACGGATGCTCAAAGTTGTTGGTAAATTAATGCGTGGACAAAATAGTTAAATTTATTTTACCAATGACGTCACCGTCGGTAAAATCAAGTGGCGCAAAAAAATTAAAAAATTTGCATATTAATTGGTTTAGTTGAATATGTAACATTACGTGATTTGATAACAATATATTAAAATTAAATTCGTGTATTAACTAGTTTAGTTAAATATATTAAGATAAAATTTATATGTAATTATCTTTATGTGAAATTATTAATTTAAAATCGTTTGATGATTTAAATTTTTTTACTAAATTATTATTTAATAATTTTTAATTATCAACTTTAAAAAAAAAAACTACATATGAATTTTCGTCATATGTTAAATTATCTTATAAATTAGAAGTACTCTATTACTGTCAAAAATATAACTTTTGATAAGATAAGATTTAAATTTAAAATAAGATAAAATTTAACTTTAAAAACTCATGCTATATATATAGGTATAACAATAGTAAAAAATCACAATTTGTTCCTTTATCTCTAAATATAATTTTGAGTAAAGGACAATTTCGTTCCTGACCTTTTTTACCGCGGACATTTTCGTCCCCGAGGATTAGGAAATACTTAAATGTCCCTGACCCCGTTAAAAAGTGGACATTTTTACCCCCTTCGTTTGAGTGTCTCCGTTTGTCTTGACGAAAAACGGTGACGTGGCCCCCGTGGCGCTGAGTTGGCCTTAACGGGCTGCCACGTCGGATGTGCTTTTAAAAAGAGGACAAATTAGTCCATAGACTCAAAAACGCTGCCGTTTTTCCCCAACCTTTCGAAACTTACCTTAACTCACATATGCAACACCCATAACACCAAAACGATCAAAGTTTCCCCCCTGTTTCTCCCTCCAAAAACTGCACTATGTGGAAGAGCAATCGGCGTGCAGTGGAGTTGCTGTTGGTAGTAGGAAAGAAGGTTACTGGCGAGGTCAGCACTGCCGTCTTCCTGTCAAGGTAAGATCGCCTTCCTTACCCCTGAAGTTTTTGTAGTTCATGTTTGTCATAAGGGTGAAGTCATCATGGATGCATGTTGAGACTGTGTAACAGTGGTGTAATGAGGGCTAAAAATGGTTTTTAGAGCATGGTCTGTAGAAGTAGTAGTAGGAAGCATTGTGTTAGGGTTTAGGGGGGTTCTGAAATAAATTTTCAATGTGTCCCAATACTAACACAAAATTGTTTCTTGGTAAATTTCAGATGGTGGATGTTTTTGTAGTGCCAGTTTTTCACCACAGAGGCAACTTCGTGAGAGGTAGTGATGGTGTCCTTGTATATCAAAATGGTAAGGAGGAGAGGTTTCCGGAGATGGACGTAGATTTTGTGAACTTCGGGGACCTTGTAACCTTATTTAAGGGTTTGGGATACCAATCATACAAGACAGTATACTGGTATGATCGAAGAAGTGGCAATCTTGAGTCTGGTCTGAACGAGTTAACCGGGGACACATGGATCAATGCAATGCGAGAAAACTTACTGAAGGACCAACATTCTCTTGAGTTTCACATTTACTTTGACCACCCCGTTGATGCTCCGGAGGTAGTAGATGATGCTGGTAGGAATGGTGATGATGAAGTGGATGTGGATGTGGATGAAATTCTAGAGGAATTGAAGACATCCTCTTCATCGGATGATGGGTACGAGAGCACCGAGGATGTATTGTATAAACCTCCACCAGCTGGGTTTGAGAGTGATGGAAGTGATTCTGACAGCAATAGCGGGGCTGCTGGTGGCAAGAGAAAAAGATAGCCCAGGAAGAAAGTGATAACCCCCAAAAAGAAAGTCACAAAGAGACATAGGATGAAGGATAATCATAAGAAGGTTAAGAAGAAGGTGCAGTATGATACGATCCGATCCATGGACACATCTAAGATATCAACAATTCTCAGATTTAATTGTAAAAAGTAAAAGAACATGAAATAAATACTTGTTATGCAGCAATGAAGAACAGGTTGAGGCTTTGGAGATGCTTTGTCTTCTGAATCTCTGCTTTCCTACTATCTTCTTCTTCATGCACGCAAGGCTCCTTTCATGGCAAGCTTTATGTTGGGCATCACCATTGTCAATGGCTACTTCCCGTCCTCTCAGTGAAAATGTTCCAAATGCACTGTCACCGCACGGCTAATCATCTGTCGGTTCTCGATCATGTCGGAATAGGATCCATTGATCCTTTTGCGTCTGTCACTACGCCCAACACTCGCGAGTTTGAAGCTCGTCACAGTCATCCCTTCCCAGATCCTACTCAGAATACCACAGACAAGGTTTAGACGTTCCGGATCTCAGGAATGGCCGCCAATAATTCTAGCTTATACCACGAAGACTCTGATCTGAATCATGAGGCTAAGAGATATGCATTCAATCTAAGGTAGAACGGAGGTGGTTGTCAGGTACGCGTTCATAGGTGAGAATGATGATGAGTGTCACGGATCATCACATTCATCAGGTTGAAGTGCGAATGAATATCTTAGAATAGAAGCAAGCGTGATAGAATGGAAAACAGTAGTAATTGCATTAATTCATGAAGAACAGCAGAGCTCCTCACCCCCAACAATGGGATTTAGAGACTCATGCCGTAGAGAATACAATATGAAACGTGTAAAGTGTCATGAGGTACAATATGAATCACTGAAAGTAGTATTTATAGTAAACTAGTGACCTAGGGTTACAGAAAATGAGTAAGCTAGGGTGTTTATTGTAAAATTCCTCTTCTGGGGCCTACTTGGTGTGTGCTTGGGCTGAGCATTGAAGCTTTCATGTGTAGAGACATTTCTTGGAGTTAAACGCCAGCTTTTATGCCAGTTTGGGCGTTTAACTCCAGCTTTTGTGCCAGTTCTGGAGTTAAACGCCAGAATTCTTGAGCTGACTTGGAATGCCTGTTTAGGCCATCAAATCTCGGGCAAATTATGGACTATTATATATTTCTGGAAAGCCCAGGATGTCTACTTTCCAACGCAATTAAAAGCGCACCAATTGGACTTCTGTAGCTCCAGAAAATCCACTTCAAGTGCAGGGAGGTCAGAATCCAACAGCATCTGCAGTCCTTTTTCAGCCTCTGAATCAGATTTTTGCTCAGGTCCCTCAATTTCAGCCAGAAAATACCTGAAATCACAGAAAAACACACAAACTCATAGTAAATCCCATAAAAGTGATTTTTATTTAAAAACTAATAAAAACATAATAAACACTAACTAAAATGTACTAAAAACATACTAAAAACAATGCAAAAAAGCGTATAAATTATCCGCTCATCACAACACCAAACTTAAATTGTTACTTGTCCCCAAGAAACTAAAAATCAAATAGGATAAAAAGAAGAGAATATACAATGAATTCCAAAACATCTATGAAGATCAGTATTAATTAGATGAGCGGGGCTTTTAGCTTTTTGCCTCTGAACAGTTTTGGCATCTCACTTTGTCCTTTGAAGTTCAGAATGATTGGCTTCTATAGAAACTCAGAATCCAGATAGTGTTATTGATTTTCCTAGTTAAGTATGTTGATTCTTGAACACAGCTACTTTATGAGTCTTGGCTGTGGCCTTAAGCACTTTGTTTTCCAGTATTACCACCGGATACATAAATGCCACAGACACATAACTGGGTGAACCTTTTTAGATTGTGACTCAGCTTTGCTAGAGTCCCCAATTAGAGGTGTCCAGGGTTCTTAAGCACACTCTTCTTTTTGCTATGGACCTCGACTTTAACCGCTCAGTCTCAAGTTTTCACTTGACACCTTCACGCCACAAGCACATGGTTAGGGACAACTTGGTTTAGCCGCTTAGGCCAGGATTTTATTCCTGTGGGCCCTCCTATCCACTGATGCTCAAAGCCTTAGATCCTTTTTATCACCCTTGCCTTTTGGTTTAAAGGGGTATTGGCTTTTTCTGCTTGCTTTTCTCTTTCTCTCTCTTTTTTTTTTTTTTTTGCAAGCCTTCTATTCACTGCTTTTTCTTGCTTCAAGAATCAATTTTATGATTTTTCAGATTATCAAATAACATTTCTCCTTTTTCTTTCATTCTTTCAAGAGCCAACAATTTTAACATTCATAAACAATCAAGTTCAAAAATATGCACTGTTCAAGCATTCATTCAGAAAAAAATAGTATTGCCACCACATCAAAATAACTAAACTGTTTTAAAATTCGAAATTCATGCACTTTTTTTTTCTTTTTCAATTAAAAATATTTTTCATTTAAGAAAGGTGATGGATTCATTTTCATAGCTTTAAGGCATAGACACTTAGACACTAATGATCATGTAATAAGACATAAACATAAAGCATAAAAATTTGAAAAACAGAAAATAAAGAACAAGGAAATTAAGGAACGGGTCCACCTTCGTGATGGCGGCCTGTTCTTCCTCTTGAAGATCTTATGGAGTGCTTGAGTTCCTCAATGTCTCTTCCTTGCCTTTGTTGCTCCTCCCTCATGGTTCTTTGGTTTTCTCTAATTTCATGGAGGAGGATAGAATGCTCTTGGTGCTCCACCCTTAGTTGTCCCATGTTGGAACTTAATTCTCTTAGGGAGGTGTTAATTTGCTCCCAATAGTTTTGTGGATGAAAAATGCATCCCTTGAGGCATCTCAGGGATTTCATGATGATGATTTTCCTCATGATCTTGTTGAGGTCCATGAGTGGGCTCTCTTGTTTGCTCCATCCTTTTCTTAGTGATGGGCTTGTCCTCTTCAATGAGGAGTCTTGGCCACAACTTCATAGAAGTGGTCTTGATGGACCTTTGAGATGAATCTCTCCATCTCTCATGACTCGAAGGTGGAAGCAATTGCCTTTCCATTCCTCTTTCTAGAGGTTTCTCCGGCCTTAGGTGCCATAAATGGTTATAGAAAAACAAAAAAAAGCTGAGCTTTTCCATACCAAACTTAAAAGGTTTGCTCGTCCTCGAGCAAAAGAATAAAGAAAGGAGGAGAAGAAGAAGAGATGGATGAGATGGATGAGATGGAGGTGTGTGAATTATTCGGCCAAGGGGGTTTTAGGTGGTTATGATGTGGAAAAGGAAGGAGTGATGGTTTGAATTTGAGTGGGTGGGTGTAGGTGGTTTGTATGATGGTTTTGGAGGAGTAATGGGGGTGATTGGTGGAGGTTATTTGGGGAAGAGTATTATGAAAAGGTGTGAAGAAGTGAGAGAGTGGGTTGAGGTTGGTGGGGATCCTGTGGGGTCCACAGATCCTGAGGTGTCAAAGATTTCCCATCCCTGCACCAATTAGGCTTGCAAAACGCCCTTTGCTGCCCATTTCTGGCGTTTAACGCCAGCTTCTTGCCCTTTTCTGGCGTTAAACGCCAGTCTGGTGCCCATTTCTGGCATTAAACGCTTAGAATGGTACCAGACTGGGCGTTTAACACCCATTCTGCTGCCTTTACTGGCGTTTAAACGCCAGTAGGCTACTCCTCCACGGTGTGCTATTTTTCATTCTGTTTTTCAGTTTGTTTTTTGCTTTTTCAATTGTTTTTATGATTTCACATGATCATCAACCTACAGAAAACATAAAATAACAATGGAAAATAGAAATTAACATAGATAAGTAAAATTGAGTTGCCTCCCAACAAGCACTTCTTTAATGTCAGTAGCTTGACAGTGGGCTCTCATGGAGCCTCACAGATACTCAGAGCATGATGATGGCCTCTTAACACCAAACTTAGAGTTTGGTGGTGGCCTCCCAACACCAAACTTAGAGTTTGAATGTGGGGGTTTTATTTGACTCTGTATTGAGAGAAGCCTTTCATGCTTCTTCCCTTTCCTGTCTGCAAACCATGGTACTTCCTGAATGGCGAAGAGTTGCTCATCCGGAAAGGTTTCAGAGATCTCAATAGGAGGGTGGGACGCCCCTGCTACTAGTTCTATCCGGGACAGGTGATCAGCTACCTGGTTCTCTGTCCCTTTTCTGTCTCTTATTTCTATATCAAATTCTTGCAGAAGCAACACCCATCTTATGAGCCTGGGTTTTGAATCCTGCTTTGTGAGTAGGTATTTAAGAGCAGCATGGCTAAATAGGATCTAAACTTGTCAATGACATAAACCACTGCAAGTAACTCTTTTTCTGTGGTTGTGTAATTCTTCTGTGCATCATTTAAAACATGGCTAGCATAGTAAATGACGTGCAGAAGCTTGTTATGCCTTTGTCCCAACACTCCACCAATGGCATGGTCACTGGCATCACACATTAATTCAAATGGTAATGTCCAGTCAGGTGTAGAGATGACTGGTACTGTGACCAGCTTGGCTTTCAGGGTTTCAAACGCCTGCAGACACTCTGTGTCAAACACAAATGGCGTGTCAGCAGCTAGCAGGTTTCTTAGAAGTTTTGCAATTTTTAAAAAATCCTTTATGAACCTCTTATAGAATCCTGCATGTCCTAGAAAGCTTCTGATTGCCTTTACATTGGCAGGTGGTGGTAATTTTTCAATTACTTCCACTTTAGCTTGATCCACCTCTATTCCCTTGTTTGAAATTTTATGCCCAAGGACAATTCCTTCAGTCACCATGAAGTGACATTTTTTCCAGTTTAAAACCAGGTTGGTCTCTTGACATCTTTTCAGAACAAGTGCTAAATGGTCAAGACAGGAGCTGAATGAGTCTCCAAATACTGAAAAGTCATCCATGAAGATTTCCATAAAATTTTCCACCATATCAGAGAAAATAGAGAGCATGCATCTGTGAAAGGTCGCAGGTGCATTGCACAGACCAAAAGGCATCCTTCTGTAGGCAAATACTCTAGAAGGACATGTGAATGCTATTTTCTCTTGGTCATGAGGATCCACTGCAATTTGGTTGTAACCTGAATAGCCATCCAAAAAGCAGTAATATTCATGACCTGCTAGTCTCTCTAGCATCTGGTCTATGAATGGTAAAGGAAAGTGATCATTTCGGGTGGCTGTATTGAGCCTTCTGTAGTCAATACACATATGCCACCCTGTAACTGTTCTTGTAGGAACCAGTTCATTCTTTTCATTATGAACCACTGTCATGCCTCCCTTCTTGGGGACAACGTGGACAGGGCTCACCCAGGGGCTATCAGAAATAGGATAAATAATCCCAGCCTCTAGTAACTTAGTGACCTCTTTCTGCACCACTTCCTTCATGGCTGGATTTAGCCGCCTTTGTGGTTGAACCACTGGCTTAGCATCATCCTCCAATAGGATCTTGTGCATGCATCTTGCTGGGCTAATGCCCTTAAAGTCACTTATGGACCACCTAAGAGCTGTCTTGTGTGTCCTTAGCACTTGAATTAGTGCTTTCTCTTCCTGTGGATTTAAAGCAGAGCTTATGATCACTGGAAAAGTGTCACCCTTTCCCAGAAATGTATATTTCAGGGATGGTGGTAATGGTTTGAGCTCGGGTTTAGGAGGTTTCTCCTCTTCCTGAGGGATTTTCAGAGGTTCTTTTATTTCCTCTGATTCCTCCAGATCAGGCTGAACATCTTTAAAGATGTCCTCTAGCTCTGATTCAATACTTTCAGTCATATTGACCTCTTCCACCAGGGAGTCAATAATATCAACACTAATGCAGTCATTTGACGTGTCTGAATGCTGCATAGCTTTGACAACATTTAACTTGAACTCATCCTCATTGACTCTCAGGGTCACTTCCCCTTTTTGGACATCAATGAGAGTTCGTCCAGTTGCTAGGAAAGGTCTTCCTAGAATTAGAGTTGCACTCTTGTGCTCCTCCATTTCCAGCACTACAAAGTCAGTGGGAAAGGCAAATGGTCCAACCTTGACAATCATGTCCTCAATTATGCCTGATGGGTATTTAATGGAGCCATCAGCAAGTTGAAGACATATCCGGGTTGGTTTGACCTCTTCAGTCAAGCCAAGCTTTCTGATGGTGGATGTAGGTATTAGATTGATACTTGCTCCAAGGTCACATAGAGCTGTCTTAGTACAAGCACCCTCTATTGTGCATGGTATCATAAAGCTCCCTGGATCTTGAAGCTTCTCTGGTAAGCTTTTCAGAATGACTGCACTGCATTCTTTAGTGAGAAACACTTTTTCAGTTTCTCTCCAATCCTTCTTATGACTTAAGATCTCTTTCATGAACTTAGCATAAGAGGGTATTTGCTCAAGTGCCTCTACAAATGGGATCTTTATTTCAAGAGTCCTGAGATAGTCTGCAAAGCGGGCAAATTGTTTATCCTGTTCTCCTTGGCGGAGCTTCTGAGGATAAGGCATCTTGGCTTTATATTCTTCAACCTTAGTTGCTGCAGGTTTATTCCCTACAGAAGTGGTTGGAGAAGCCTTCTTAGAGGGGTTACTATCAGCACTTGCAGGTGTCTGATCCCTCATTGGCGTTTGAACGCCAGGATTGGGCATCCACTGAACGTTTAACATCAGTCTTTCACCCTTTTCTGGCGTTTGAACGCCAGAATTATTCCTCTCTAGGCTCTTGCTGTGCTCAGAGGGATTTTGGGTAGTGGTTTGGTCATCCTCTGTCAGTTGTTCCTTTCTTAGCTTTCTGCTACTTTGAGCTGATTTATTCAATGTCTTCCCGCTCCTTAATTGGACAGCTTGGCATTCTTCTGTTATCTGTTTAGATAGCTGCTGTCTTGTCTGATTCAATTGTGCTTCTATATTCTTGTTAGCATTTTTAGTGTCTTGGAGCATCTCTTTTAATTCTGCTAATTGTTTTGTCATAAGGAGTAATTGCTGATTAAGTTCAATAATCTGTTCTTGAGGATTAGGATCAGTAGTTACTGCCATAGCCTCTTCTTTTATGGAGGACTCACTGTTTGAGTACAGATGTTGATTTCTAGCAACTGTATCTATGAGTTCTTGAGCCTCTTCAATTGTCTTCCTCATGTGTATAGATCCACCAGCTGAGTGATCTAGAGACATTTGAGTTTTTTCTGTAAGCCCATAGTAGAAGATGTCTAACTGTACCCACTCTGAAAACATTTCAGAGGAGCATTTCCTTAGCATCCCTCTGTACCTCTCCCAGGCATTATAAAGGGATTCATGATCCTCTTGTTTAAAGCCTTGGATGTCCAGCCTTAGCTGTGTCATCTTTTTTGGAGGGTAAAATTGATTCAGGAATTTGTCTGTTAACTGTCTCCATATTTTTATGCTTGCTGTGGGTTGGTTATTTAACCACCTCTTACCTTGATCTTTTACAGCAAATGAAAACAGTAATAATCTGTAAACATCCTGATCCACTTCTTTATCACGTACTATGTCAGCAATTTGTAAGAACTGTGCCAGAAACTCAGTAGGTTCTTCCTGTGGAAGACCGGAATACTGGCAATTCTGCTGCACCATGACAATAAGTTGAGGGTTTAACTCAAAGCTGCTTGCTTTGATGGGAGGTATACAGATGCTACTCCCATATGCAGCTGTAATGGGGTTAGCATATGACCCCAGAGTCCTTCTAGACTGTTCGTTTCCACTTATGTCCATGATGGAGAAAAGAGAATTGATATGAATTACAATTAAATTATATTTTTATTTTTTTATTTTATTTAATTAAAAGTGACCGAAAATAATAAAATAAAATAAAAGGAAAATAAAATAAAATTTTGAAAACTAAAAGAATAAAATCAAAGCAAATTGAAAACTAAATTAATTAATTAAAAAGATTTTGAAATTAGCAATTAAAAAGATATGATTGAAAATTATTTTGAAAAAGATATGATTTAGAAGATATGATTGCAAATTAAAAAAAAAGATATGATTGAGAATTATTTTGAAAAAGATATGATTGAGAAGATATGATTGCAAAAAAAAAAAGATATGATTGAAAAAATTAAAAAGATTTGATTTTTGAAAAAGATTTGAAAAGATCAATTTTTGAAATTAGAATATTGACTTGACTAAAAAAATATGATTTTGAAAATCTTTGACTAAATTAATGCAAAATTTCAAAATTTATGAGTAAAATAAGGAAAGGATATTTTTTTATTTTTGAATTTTAATGAGGAAAGAGAAAAACAACAAAATGACACTAAACTTAGAAATTTTAGATCAAAACAAAGAGAACAAACAAGAAAACTTTGAATGTCAAGATGAACACCAAGAACACTTTGAAGATCAAGATGAACACCAAGAACAAATTTTTGAAAAATTTTTAAGTAAATAAAAGCACAAAAATACCAAACTTAAAATTTTTAGAAAATAAAGCACAGATTTTCAAAAAATTAAAGGAAAACACAAAGAAGACACCAAACTTAGAATTTTTAAAAATCAAGAAAGAACTAAAGACATGCAATTTCGAAAAATTAAAAGAAAATAAAAGCATGCAATTGACACCAAACTTAAAATATGAAACTAAACTTAAATAAAAGACTCTAAACCAACAAAAATAAAATATTCCTAATCTAAGCAACAAGATAAACCGTCAGTTGTCCAAACTCGAACAATCCCCGGCAACGGCACCAAAAACTTGGTGCACGAAATTACAATCACACGTTTGCAACTCCGCACAACTAACCAGCAAGTGCACTGGGTCGTCCAAGTAATACCTTACGTAAGTAAGGGTCGATCCCACGGAGATTGTCGGCTGGAAGCAAGCTATGGATATCTTGTAACTCTTAGTCAGGATATGAGGGGTGTCCGCGGATCGGATCGGATTGGATATGGCCGAAAATTCGATCCGATCCGCACAATTTCCATCGGATCGGATCGGATATGATATCCGCACTTTTTAGTGCCGGATCCGATCCGATCCGATCCGCACATTTACGGATCGGATCGGATATATCCGCATAATTAAACCTTCTCTTTTTAATCATATTTCTATGTAAAAGAATTCGATAAAAATATTTCTTTCATACTTTTAAACTTATTTATTCCTAAAATATTTTTAATCAAACTCTCTCTAAATAACAAAAATAAAATAATACAATATATGAATAATAATTACTAACTAAAACATACAAACAAGTAAATATAATAATAAACATATATATTTATTTATTTTTTAATTATTATAGTGCGGATCTGCGGATCCGCGGATCGGATACGCGGATGTAGAGCAGATATCCGCGATCCGATCCGCAAAGGATGCGGATCGGATCCGATCCGATCCGATCAATTTGCGGATCGAATCGTATCCGCAATTTTCGGATCGGATGCGGATATTTACCGCGGATCTGCGGATACGATCCGATCCATGGACACCCCTAATATCAACAATTCTCAGATTTAATTGTAAAAAGTAAAAGAACATGAAATAAATACTTGTTATGCAGCAATGAAGAACAGGTTGAGGCTTTGGAGATGCTTTGTCTTCTGAATCTCTGCTTTCCTACTATCTTCTTCTTCATGCACGCAAGGCTCCTTTCATGGCAAGCTTTATGTTGGGCATCACCATTGTCAATGGCTACTTCCCGTCCTCTCAGTGAAAATGTTCCAAATGCACTGTCACCGCACGGCTAATCATCTGTCGGTTCTCGATCATGTCGGAATAGGATCCATTGATCCTTTTGCGTCTGTCACTACGCCCAACACTCGCGAGTTTGAAGCTCGTCACAGTCATCCCTTCCCAGATCCTACTCAGAATACCACAGACAAGGTTTAGACGTTCCGGATCTCAGGAATGGCCGCCAATAATTCTAGCTTATACCACGAAGACTCTGATCTGAATCATGAGGCTAAGAGATATGCATTCAATCTAAGGTAGAACGGAGGTGGTTGTCAGGTACGCGTTCATAGGTGAGAATGATGATGAGTGTCACGGATCATCACATTCATCAGGTTGAAGTGCGAATGAATATCTTAGAATAGAAGCAAGCGTGATAGAATGGAAAACAGTAGTAATTGCATTAATTCATGAAGAACAGCAGAGCTCCTCACCCCCAACAATGGGATTTAGAGACTCATGCCGTAGAGAATACAATATGAAACGTGTAAAGTGTCATGAGGTACAATATGAATCACTGAAAGTAGTATTTATAGTAAACTAGTGACCTAGGGTTACAGAAAATGAGTAAGCTAGGGTGTTTATTGTAAAATTCCTCTTCTGGGGCCTACTTGGTGTGTGCTTGGGCTGAGCATTGAAGCTTTCATGTGTAGAGACATTTCTTGGAGTTAAACGCCAGCTTTTATGCCAGTTTGGGCGTTTAACTCCAGCTTTTGTGCCAGTTCTGGAGTTAAACGCCAGAATTCTTGAGCTGACTTGGAACGCCTGTTTAGGCCATCAAATCTCGGGCAAATTATGGACTATTATATATTTCTGGAAAGCCCAGGATGTCTACTTTCCAACGCAATTAAAAGCGCACCAATTGGGCTTCTGTAGCTCCAGAAAATCCACTTCAAGTGCAGGGAGGTCAGAATCCAACAGCATCTGCAGTCCTTTTTCAGCCTCTGAATCAGATTTTTGCTCAGGTCCCTCAATTTCAGCCAGAAAATACCTGAAATCACAGAAAAACACACAAACTCATAGTAAATCCCATAAAAGTGATTTTTATTTAAAAACTAATAAAAACATAATAAACACTAACTAAAATGTACTAAAAACATACTAAAAACAATGCCAAAAAGCGTATAAATTATCCGCTCATCACTAACACAGGGGCAGCTGGTGATGGTGGAATGGATCAAGAAGCTGATAGGCCTGAAGTGGTTCCTGATAATGTAGGAGGTGGTGGCAATAGGCCTGAAGTGGATCCTGATAATGGAGGCAGATGGTATGTAAGTGAAGTTCTGATAGAGCCTGAGGAGATCATGTTTGAGTATGAGTCGGAGGAATTGCACACCCCTATGGGGTCAGAGGATGAAGGTGAAGGCCACAAATTTCCAGAGTTTGATGATGACTATGCTCATGGTCAGGGTAGATTTGAGTTAGGGATGAGGTTTGCAACTGTTGAGCGGTTTAAAGATGTGGTGAAGGACTCTTTTATTGCTGAGGGGAGGGAGGTTAAGTGGATCAAGAATGATAGGGAGAGAGTGAGAGTGGGCTGCAAGGATGAAGAATGCAATTTCTTGGTTCACCTGTCTTACAACAAAACCCTGCAATGTTACCAAGTTAAGATGTACCAGCCATAGCATAGTTGTGCAAGGGATTTAGGGAGCAACGCAGCTGACCAGCATTGGATAAGCAGGAAGATAGTGAAGCGGATGGCTACCCAACCACATATGACCACTAGGGAGGCAATTGAATTCCTAAGGGAAGAATTTTTGTTAGCTTCCCATCCCAAGATGGTGTACAGAGCAGTGGTTGAGGCTAGGGATAAAATAATGGGCAACGAGAAGGATCAATACAAGAGGACAAGGGACTATTGTGAGCAGATTTTGAGTAGTAATCAAGGATCAACTGCAAGATTGGAACTTCATACAATTCCAGATTCCCCCCTCTTTTCGACAAGATATACATATGCTTAGATGCTTGTAAGCGAGGCTTCAAGGAAGGGTGCAGGCCTTTGCTCCATCTGGATGGTTGCTTTTTGAAGACATACTACATGGGGTGGCTTCTATCAGCAGTTGCCCAAGACGCAAACAACCAATTCTATGTTGTTGCTTATGGGGTTGTCAGGACTGAGACAAAGGATGCGTGAAAGTGGTTTCTGACTAACCTTCAGGCAGACATAGGAGACGAAACTAACCACGCCTGGAACTTTATCTCGGACCAACAGAAGGTATGATGCATTAATGGTTGATTATTGTACCCTTCATATATTTGCTGTATTGTAAATGTTTCCTGCTTCCATTCAATGCAGGGTTTACTACCTGCCTTAAAGGAGGTCATGCCACAGGCCAGGCATAGGAACTGCGTCATGCACATGTGGAAGAACTTCATTAATAAGTTCAAGGATTTATACATAAGAGAGGTTGTCTGGGAGTGTGCCAGATGCACAACAGTCCCAGAATTCAAGGACTGTATGGAAAGGCTGGAAACAGTGAATCAGGGGGCTTGGGAATACCTCTCCAAGTTTGAGCCAGAGACATGGGTCAAGGCATACTTCTCGCATGGGCCCAAAGTTGATAACCTCACTAACAACATGTGTGAGGTGTTCAATGCCAAAATCGTTAACTATCGTTGCAAGCCAATCCTCACTATGTGTGAAGAAATCAGGTGTTACTTGATGAGGAGGATGGTAAACCACAAGTGAGTATTGGAAAATTACCCTGGTAAACTAGCACCAGTGCAGCAAAAATGGATGGAAAAATTACTTACTCTTAGCATAAAGTGGATGGCAGAGTGGGTTGGAGATAATGAAAGAAAAAGGTTTAAGATGAGTCGCAAAGGAATCAAGGTTGATGTGGACTTGATTAAATACACATGCTCCTGCAATCGATGGCAACTTACTGGTAATTGTTTGTTCACCTATAATTGTTAATTGTTTTTTCACATGTAATTTACCTATTCTATACTCTGAGTTAAAACTGAATACATTTTTTGGGTAGGGATGCCATGCACACATGCACTTGCTGCTATAATGAAAAGGCGTGACAGGGCAGAAGATTACGTGCACCCCTGGTTGTGTATGGAATCAATCAGGAGTACTTATTCACATTGCATCAAACCAGTCCCCAGTGCAGAATTCTGACCCCGAACTGAATACTCACAATTAGAACCCCCCATCATCAAGAGACCTATTGGCCGGCCAAAAGTTCACAACAGACAGAAAGATTCTGCTGAGCCATTGATGCAAGGGAGAAAATTGAAGAAGTCATTCTCCGTGACTTGCAGTAAGTGTAGTGAAAAGGGCCACAACTACAAAACCTGTAAGGGAGCACCATCAAACCCCAATTGGAAGCCGAAAACAAAGAAGCCTAAGAAGAAACAAGGAGGCAGCTCTCAACAATTAGTTGTGCTTCCTTTGTCACAGTCAGCTCCAACTGTAGGGGTAAGTTTGCATTCTCTATTTCTGGTTTGAATAACACACTCCTGTGGAATTGCTGATTTAGAAATAACTTTGTCAGGGACTGATCTGTCTTACTGGCTCACATGTTAGGGGTTAATGAGTATTAGTATGGATTTCCTCAAGGATCAGTCTGTCTTAGTATAGAAAACCTAGGGGACTAATCTGTCTTATTATCATGCTGATTGATCATGTTCATTAACTCTCCAGGATTCTTCAAGTAGCCAACCAAGCAATACAGCACCCCTGCAACAACCAACTAATGTAACTATTTAGTTTCTTGTCTTTGTGATCATTTAGATATATGACTTGTTTGAACCCAGTTGATGTTCTTTATTTTTACCCCATGTTTTGGTCTGCTACTGCGTGCAGGTTACGAGTGCAGCTGCACCAAACCCTGCAAATGTTGCACTAGCTCCATCCAGGTTTACTAGATCCACACTTGTGATACCAACTCCGGGAGCAAGAGTCACTCCATTCAGGCCACCAGCCCCAACAACAACCCCTCCAAGTAAAGTTCCAGGCAAGGTTCCATCGATGGTTAACTACACTTCTCGCCCTAAACCATCAAAATTCAGACCAAAGCAGAAGATCTTCAGGCTACCGTCACCACTGATTCAAGGACAATCTAGCACACCGCAAGTAGCACCAGCTCTCTCTAAAACAACAACACCAACTGACCAAACATCTAAGGAATCAACATGACTGACGGCTGACGATATTATGCTTTTTTTTTTGTTTAGCTGTGACCCAATGTAACTGATAACCACAGATTCTAGACACTGTTTCCTTTTTTTGGTTTTGGTCTTTATTTTGGTTCAAACTTTATTTGTGAAGTAACAAGATGTTAATGGTAGAAAGACATACTACTTTCCTTTTATTTTGATGTTAATGGTTCAAAGTTTGATTTCCTGTAAGTTTGCCAACTTTATGTTGATGTTAATGGTTGAAAGTTTGATTTCCTGTAACTTTGCCAACTTTCTTTTCAAACATACATAATCACAAAAATTACCCAAACATATGTCAGATACACAAATGATTAGTACATTTCATTTTCAACATTTGGCCGGTCTTACATCATTTCTTATAACTAAATAATGCAAATATCAGGAATACAAACATCACACATATGCTCCACCCAATTGGATTTTTCTTAACCTCTAACGCTTCTATCCTCTTCTCCAGCAACCTTATCCTCTTTTCCATGTCTTTGTTCCAGTGATGCTCTTCACCATGCAAAATTTGCTCATGCTCCAGGTACCTTGTAACACCAACACCAAGACCAGCTATGTGCTCGTCCAGCCACAAAAAATACTTGCAACATGGTTGTCTAACCTACACAAAATCAATCCTCAAAGCTCAGAAAATCAGAAATTGAGGATAAACCCTACCACAAACGGAGTTACACAGATTTTCGTTGCATACCTTATAAAAGGGACATCCCAGAAACAATCTCTTCGGATTTCTGGTCGTCCTCGACATGAACAGGATTGCGTTTTCTCCACAGAAGCACGTTGGTGACACGCACTCTTTTCCATCATTGGCGGTCGGAACTAGGCCTCTTCTCGAGCTTGAGGACACACCTTCGGATGCCATGGTCGCAATGCTCCCTTTCTTCCTTCTCCCACATCACCCTCAGAATGCATTCGAAGGATTAGGGCTCCAGGATTTCATACGTTGGGATGGGGGAGAAACGGCAGCGTTTTTGAGTCGGGGGACTAATTTATCCTCTTTTTAAAAGCACATCCGACGTGGCAGCCCATTAAGGCCAACTCAGCGCCACGGGGGCCACGTCAGCGTTTTCCGTCAAGGCAAACGGAGACACTCAAACGGAGGGGTAAAAATGTCCACTTTTTAATGGGATCAGGGATATTTAAGTATTTCCTAATCCTCGAGGACGAAAATGTCCGCGGTAAAAAAGGTCAGGGATGAAATTGTCCTTTACTCTACAATTTTTGTGAGCAAGGATTAATTTCTGCTGAAAGTGCATAGCACCTGGTACTATTAGAGGAAGAAAAGTTTTTATCGATAATTAAAGGTCATCAGGTATTTTGTATCTAATTTATATTGTTTGGATAAAATTTTATAATTTACTTTATTACTTCTGGTCCATTATGAATACATTGTAATACTTTCTTCTCGTCAGTGATCAGTGTTCAAAGTGTGAAAAACGAAAACAGTGAGAATGAAAGACGCCGGAAAGAGCCGCAAGGCGAAGGACGCCGGAAAGAACCGCAAGGAAAATAGGAAACCATCCTCGGAGGCGAAGAAAAGCCGGAAATCGGCCAGCGGAATCAGCGGATCGCCCAAGAAGGGAGGCCACGGCGGAAAGTTCACGTGGATCGGCGGCCAAGGGTACTCGCACATGGAGATGGAGATTGGGCCGGTGGCTCTGGATGCCAATGATCCAAACTTCGACGATCCGAAGGACGTCACCGCCTTATGATCGGGCACACTTACGTTCAGTCTAGGGGAAACTCAGATGCAGTCAACGTGAACTTAATAATTAAGAGTTGTTGGATGAAAATTTAGTTAAATCATTCAAATTATTTAACAAAATTTCATGTAAAGTTGACTGGATTTGGATTTTACCAACTTTATAATATTAAAATCAGAGTTTCGATTTTTATTTTTAAAATGTTAAAAAATTTAAAAATTTGTATTAAAAAAAAATCATGTATTAAAATCAATCTTCCGGTTTCATACTCCACTTCTTTTTTTTTTTTTTTACCAAAGATAGGAGACTCGAATCCGCAACCTCTTAATTGAGTATGGGGAGACTATGCCATTTGAGCTATAACAATTTAATTTACTTAATAACAATTTAAAAAAAATGAACACTATATCAAGAAAAAACATCAATCATTCCAAGAATACATAATATGATAACACACCATTTTTTATCTGTATAAAAAATTAGCCAACTGTTGGAACTTCTTATCAGCTTTTTTTTTGTTAAGTTTTCCCTGTGTTCATGATTTTGTAAAAAAGAAAAAAAAAACAACAAAATGTTATTTTGTACTTTTACTTTTTCCTATTTCAAAAATCGTGAGAAAGAAAACTATGAATGGAAACATAGAACATAAGAAATGAAGAAAGAAACCAAACATGTAAGAGACATAGTTAAAAGCACAATGTCATCAAATAACCACACCAGAGTGATAAAAAGTTTACCAAATTGATCCAACACATTATATTCTGTTACAAGAGTAATTAAGATAAATAAATCCCTCCTTCACTCTAAAAGTCCCTGGCTGATTCATTCCATCCACCATAACTCTCCTCCTGTCCACCGTATTCGTCCCGGCCAGCACCACCTCTCTGCAGAAGTTAATGGTTTCTATTTGAATAGAGCATCTTGCATCAAAGCATGACGAAAAGTATTAGAAAATGCAGATTCTAAAATTACCTCAGCAGTAAAAGTGAGAGCAACCTTGATCTCTCCACAGTATTCTTTGTCCTTCACAACATTGTAAGAAGTCTCTGGATGGCTACCCTCATCAAACACTGCATCAAGAGTAATCCTGCAGATGCATATATATATACACACAAACACTTAGAATATGAGAAGTGCAAATGCCCCCTTTTCTATACCTTTTGTATCATCAACGTCTAAACTCTTAAATCATGGTATATATTTGAAATCAAAAGAAAGAAAAAATCTATTGATTTCAAGAAAAAAAAAATGAAAAATTTGATTGCGCAAGGTATCCATACCTTGCTCTCGGAGCAAACAAAAGATTTACTCTCTCTAATCAATTTATGTCATATACGCTAAGGTGACTTTGTTATAAATACCCACTAATAACTTGTCATTCAACTAATAAACCAGCTCAAGAGTTATAATTTGCTCCGAAAACATATAAGAATTTTTCCTACTAGTAGGCAGTGGCAGCAATTAACCCCTTCGGCGGGTAAATCTTTGGCCACAAAGTACACATTGCAAGGGATCAAACAATTGACCGTTAGAGGCATCTGTTTTGATCCCTCGAAATGTGTGATTTGTGGTCAGAGATTTACCCTTGTGGAATCAATAACAGCTGCAGCCTGCTAGCTCTAGATATAAATTGCGGAAAAGAAAATTGCTAGGTTTTATTGGTCCATCTGAGTTTAGATGTCAGACTTAAAGATATATGAATGGAAAACCAATTGACCATTGACATTTGAATGGAAACTCAAAATCTGTTCAAGTCAAAGAAGAATTCAAACTCACGTTGCCTCGCCAAGGAAATCATCTTGACTAAAATTGTCTTTATCCATGATCTTCAGATTAAGCTCACAAGCACTGTCAGAAACAGTGAAAAGAAAGCTTTCATTCCATTGTGGGTTGGATCCAGCACCTGCAAATTCATGATAACAGTAACCAAATTCACCATAGAGAAAATGTTAAAGTATCAAACATCATCAAATTTGCTAGAGAAGAAAAAAAAAGAAAAGAAAAATGCACCTTCTGCCACAGTGCTTTTGTGCTCTTGAGAACGGTATGAGAGAATCACATAAGGATCAATGTTTGCTGCTCATTGAGACATAAAATCAAACACTAACAGAGCATGATCATAACCAATCTGAATAATCATCACTTTCATAATTAAAAACCAGAAAATAAATAAAAATGAAAAATAAAAAACCCCATGAATCAGATCAAAGAAAGGATCAATTAAATTGATTCTTTTAACTTGATAATTAACAATATCTAGATCCAATCATCATAACATGAACTTTCTCTACTTTGATCTGATATATTCAAAATCAACAAAGATATGATGAACATCAAAACCTGAGAATCAATAACTCTTTTAACAAATGCTATCATGTTTCCATGAAAATGGTGGAAATCATTTGAAAGAAACAAATTGAATTTCATCAAACATCATATGTTCATAATAATAATAATAATTAACATCATAGCAATTACCGAGGAAATCACTGCCATCAAGGCCTTTGGCACTGATCAAAACAACTTCAAGTGTACCACGAGGCATGTTTTTTGGTCTCTTTGGAAATAGAGTTTTCTGGAATGAACATACAGAACTTCAAAGAACACGGATTTTTATAAGAACAAAATCATTTGACTTAGAAAACTGCCATTTATGTACAAACTTTTTAAAGCTGAAGTAAATGCAAGACGTCACTGCACCAGACAAAACCTGAATTAATATAGAATTTAATTTTTATATATTGTTATTGTAAAAGTGGTTTTACACGTGTATCCACTGTCCAATTATATAATGATGTGAAAATAACTAATTTTTATATTGAAAATAACTAATATATATTAGGTGGTAAAATTTCTTTATTTTTTCAAAATTTATAAATAAATGCACTCTAAAACAACTTAACCACTTGAATTCAAAATCTCTTATTAGACAATCAAAACATTGTTTTTGTCACTAATCCATCATGCATTATTAGTATTTTAATTTAAAGATAGTTTTATTAAAAGAAATACTTTGGTTCATGTACACTGTCTTTTTAAATTGTGTAGATAATTTTTTTTCTTAAAAAAAAAAAAAAAAGCAAGAGCGGAGTGGATGGGAAAATTGGTGTTTGTTAATCATACTTAAGAGTCTTCTTTTTTTCATGTACACTGTCTTTTTAGTACATGTTAAAGTACAATTTTTACTAGTAAAATTTTTACTTTTAAGAGTCTTTTTTGTCTTGACTTTTAAGACTTATATAGACTAAATATCTAAGTAAAATAAGATTGGACCTACTGAAAAAAATAAGCTAAACCTAACAAAAAGTTTAGCTAAAAGGACAAGGCACCTTCCCACAAAACTCTTGTAAAGGTTCCATGCTTTATTAGATCATGCAGCATGTGCTTTCTCAACAGCCCCACATGCAGTGATTCCAGGAGTGAATATAGGAAGGTGGATTTATTGAAATACAATAAAAATGATAGATGAGACCAATATAATTATCGTCTATAGTAAGTGATCAAGAATGCATCGTCCCAATTTTATTTCTTATTTAATCATGTCAATGGTCTGATTTTTTGTTATGAACTACAAGAAAAATCGTTAAGTACTGTCAAATTTATTATCGAAAAAAAATATGACAGTAAGTTAATTATCGTCGAAAACAATCAGATAGTATAAATCTCGTCGGTAAATATTTTCTGTTGGATTTTTTTCGTCCGACAGTAATTACCGTCAGATTCTGCGACAAAATATAGTTAGTATCAAAAACAGATCATATTGGACGTTACCGTCGGAAATTTCCGACGGTACCATTGGCGCCACATCGTTTGTTTTTCTGCCATACTATCGGCGGATTCATCTGACGATAATATCAACGGAAATGTTTTTTTATTTTTTATTTTTAAAATAATGTTACTGTTGGAATATTCCATCGGTAATTCCGATGGTTGGATTTTCAATTTTTCTTTAATTATCTTTTCCCATCCATCTCTAGTGTACCATAATAATCAACAATTGAATAGTGCTTCAAACCTAATGTGAATTACAAAAAATATAAATAACAAATACTAAATGATGGTAATTGAAATATCTAAAATAATACTAACTATATTATATTCACAGAACTATGTTTACATTCACTAAAATATATATTACAAATTTACAGAACTATGTTTACATTAACCCTAATCAGATTCATCATCTTCTTCCTCTGGTTCCCCATCCTCCTCTTTCGATGTCCTGATTATCATCGAACTCGTCTTCCTCTTCTTCGTTGTCATCGACACCGTCTTCTTCTTGCAGATCGTCGTCCTTTGGTATAAGTGCATTGGCCTCTAGTCCAAGATCAATGATGTCATCATCCATAACAGTAGACTTAAGGAAAATTGGCTCACCGATATCAAGCACCCTTTTCGAAAGAGTTAGGTCGTCAATCTGGTAAGGTTCCTGACCCTCTATTGTATCATTAGACTTGATGCGGTCTCTTGACTTAGTCTTAACCACAACCACCCAACTAGACTTGCATGAACTCGGATAAGGCAAATAGTATACATGTCGTGCATTTTGAGGTAGTATAAAAGGATCATAGTGCCTATATTTCCTGGTTACATTAACTTCACTGATATCGTAGTTCTTGTGCTTTCGTATTTCTTGTCGCGAACTTTGATCGTACCATTCACATTTAAACACGCACATCTTGTTCGTAGTATGACAGAAATACTGTAATTCAATTATGTTATGCAACACACCAAACCAATTAGAATAAACCCCGTTTGAATCCCCACAAATCCAAACTCCGGTGTTATCTGTTTTCTTTCCAATCGACCATTGTAAGGTATGCAACCGATATCCTTTAACATTGTAAATCGGGTAGCTAGTAGCCTTATTCATTGGGCTCCAATTAAGTGCAACTAGTTCCAAATATGTTGTGTCAGTTAGCTGCACGCTGACATATTCACGGAGCTAACGTGAAAAATTGTTCAATGAGCTCCCCATATTCGCCTCTCGGAATAACCTATATGATAGAATATGATAACGAAGTTTTAATTAGATAAAGAAGCTAGTGTGTTACTAATTACAATATTTACGAAGACTTAAAAAACTCACATGAGGTAGGGTGAAATTTGGTCACAGTTAAGCAACACATGCAGATGTACGACGTTGATCTCATTCTACTCTAACCAGTAGTCACTGCTTGCACCCATTGCAGCTCATTTCGACAAAAAGATTGGGTATGTTGTTCTACTTGACGAGGATTCTCCCCTCTCATCGTTCCTTGTAACCCTTGTTCTACGCGAACCTGTCAAAACACAAAGCTAGTCTATCGTTCCTGGGCTCGCTCGCAAATGTAGGATGGACCCAATCAAAATGCTTCCAAACTTCTCCATGTGATGGATGCGTTATGATTCCATCATCTCTCTTGTTGCTACTATGTCAGGTCATGTGAGCAGCTAAACTCATCGATGCATACAATTGTTTCAACCTAGGGATTAAGGGCAAGTAGTGCATCCGTTTTATTGGAATTCTCTTTAACCGATGTTTACCGATCTGTTCTCTCTCAACTTGGAACCTCGGTGATCTAAAAAATCTTCATTCATTAATCCGTCTTGTAGTACAGCATACAATCATTCAAACAACAATCAATTTTCATCGCATTTAGACCTAATTTTGAAACTATCTTCTTTGCTTTGTAGTGGTTTCAGAGGATGCCAGATGACCTTATAGGTACCAATTCATTGCAAAAGATGACCCACTTATCAAAAGACTCTTGGGTATAATTTGACTCTGACTTAATACTCATCATTCTAATACACACAGACAACTTTGAATGACGGACCCCTTGAACAAAGGTTTCACAGCAGCTTCTAACAGATGATAAAATCTCTTCGCTTCCGGGTTAGGATCTTCTTCAGTCTCTTCTAATTCAATAACACTTGTTGCATCACACAACATCTCATTGTATCTCTCTTGGTTAGCCTCCCAAGTCATTTCATCCATGTTTAGGTCTCTCACTACCCGAACCCTCATTGATTAACAACTGGACCTATTCAAATTAGAGGCAGACCAGTTAATTTTCTGCTCATCCACTTCTCCATATTCCGTCCACATCCAATACCCATCCTTGAACCCGTTACGGTAGAGGTGAAGCGTTATGTCTGCAGGTTCTAACCACTTAGTCAGCTGACACTTTTGACACCGACACCTAAAAACCCCTTTAGACATAAACAGTTCCATGTCGAAAACATGCGCGACAAACGCGTCAACCCCCTCAAAGAATTCGGGTTTTAAACTCCCTAGCCATCGTTATCCCTCTCATACATCCATAGACGATGACTTGGAATCATATCGAAACACACACCCTAGAATTCAACGAACAACAAAAATTATTTAAGTTTTTAGAAAATTTAGTAGAATGTCCTGTATAATTAGAATCTCCCACCAAATACAATTATCAATTTCTAACAAACCAAATACGTAGTAAACAATTTAAAAAATAATTCATAGACCTTTTCTTTAATTCATCGACATCCATCAAATAAAGACAACAGTTTTCACATAGAAAACAACCGCAGGCATAAATCATTAACATACAGGTATTCAATAAAATATCAAATCCTAACCGTTCTAATGCGCAACCCCTTATAACTCTACAATTTTCCAGCAAACAAGGGTTTCGAGAAGGCGCCACTACGCAACCTTCTCCTACTTTCGTCCTAAAATTCTATCTTAGGAAAAAAAAGTCCAACATAAAATTTAAACAATTTATTATATTTAGAGATAGAAAATCAACCTGGAATATTACTGCACAGACAATAAAAGAAGAAAACTCTAATTGAGCTCAGAGAAAATAGCAACGTCCTAATAAAAAGGATTACTTATTAAATCACAAGCTGAAATTAATTTAAAAACTAATTTAAAAAAATAGGTAAACCTCATTATTCTAATTAATTAAAACCTAATTCTTAATTGAACCAAACTAACAAGAGGCAGGACAAATTTAATTTTTACTTACACTAAATTAACACAACTCTTAATAACATACTACATTAAGCAAATTTAACCACGGATTTAACAACAACCCTAACAAAATGTTAAACTCACAAAATAATATGAAAAAATATAATAACCATACCAACAAACTAATGTGATGATAGTGGTTGCAGTCTCTCTTCAATATCGTGGTGACAGAGGCCGCGCTAACGGCAATGTGAACAACAACTGCGGCGGAGGATGCGACGGGAACAGCAGCAGCAGATTCGACGAGCATGTGTAACAGCAGTGACAGCTGGTGCTCCAGGCGCGATGGCGACGTCCGCAACAAGCTCTAGCAGTGGCCACAGTGACTGTTACCCTCGGATGTGTGAGCAGATGAGGATATATATATATATATATATATATATATATATATATATATATATATATATAGAGAGAGAGAGAGAGAGAGAGAGAGAGAAGAGAGAACGGCATTAAACACGTGAGGGAGAAGAGTTTTGCATTTGAATTTAGCCTCAAATTTACCGTCAGATTAATCCTGTGTCTCCAAAATGCAATGTTTCACTAAATAATGTTATCATCAGATCTACTCGCCAGTAAATCCGACGGTAGTGAGAGCACACAAATATCTTTTTTTTCCTCCAAATATTACCGTCGGAACATCAATTCTGACAGTAATATTTTAAGGTGACAAATTTATTGCCAAATTCGATGAAAAATTTGCCGCTAACATTCAACGGTAAATCCGATGGTACTTAGCGTTTTTCTTGTAATGATATAATTTCTAAGTAAGCTTAAAGATAAAAACATGTAAAAAAAGGTTAAAGGTAATATCTCAAATAATTCTTGATATTCTTAATTCAGAGATGCCGAAGCTTGATCCAGATCAGCTAGATGTGTTCTTCATTAGGGAGTACTATAAAAAGCTTGGGTATGATAAGGTGGAACGCTATTGGTGGGTAATTCCAAACATGCCATTGGAGACTGTTCCACCAAAGAAGAAACGAAGAAAGGATAATGAGGGTGTTCTTCGTTTCAACCTCGTACCTCAACTGTTCCACCACCACCAACTGCACTAGCTTCAATTTCTCCACCTGCAGCCACCAATGCTCAAGCTTCAAGTGCTCTTCTACCACCCAATGTTCCAGTTTCAAGTGCTCTTCCACCACCCAATGTTTCAGTTTTAAATACTCCACCACTGACAACTGCTCCTATTGATCCAATGGTTGGTGCATCTGTAGCTACAACTTTTAGGTTGAGTAACTTCCTACGATTTGTACTAATTCCGAAATTCAAACTACCAAGAAAATTCAAGAATTGAACTTATGCGTATAGATGTTTTCTGGTTGTGACATTTTGGTTTTAAACATCGACCTTTAGAGTTTTTGAGTTCCATGTCTATGTTAAGGTGTATATGTTTTGGTTTGAGTTAAATACTTTATGTTGTTTGCAGATTCACTTTCTGGTGACTCTTTTATAAAAAAATATATTAGATTAAAGTAATCAATTACCTAAACTCAACTTATCAGATTCATATCCTCCATCTTTCTCAAAATTTGAGTCATCTATTGAGAGGTTTAATTCTGCTTTATGAACAACTTTTACTTTCTCCTTGTCTGAAGTATTGATAACTTTCTTCTTTCTTTTTTAGATGACTCTACTTCAGATTCATTGATGGATTCTAAAAATCCAGGTGGTAGTTATGGCCTATACAAACTATCCTCTACAAAATCATATGAATCAAATAAGTCACCATTAACCCCAATGACTGGCCTTGCAACTGCCTTCTTACCATCAGATATTGTCATAGATTCTCTCGTCTCCATACTGGGTTTGCCATTGGTACACCTGCCTCCTTTCTGAATTGAGGTTGGAAATGGAGCAATAGAGCATGGGTTAGGTGGCTGTGAAAAAGTGAAAATATTGGTACAAGGAATTTCTATTGTAGAGGATTTCTTGGTGATGGAATTAGGACGTTCTGAAGTAGTTTTGGGTGCGTGGTGGATTGCTAGTTTGGGCAAATTTGAAGGGGATTATAACACCTTATCCTTGAGCTGGATGTTGAATGGGAAGAAGGTGACTTTGCATGGTGATCCTTTTTTAGAGAGAAGTCGAGCTAGTGCAAAAGTGACTTTAAATGCCCCGAGAAATAATGAAGAGGGCTTTCTCGTAACCCCTGTGTTCATTGTCGATTCTACAAAAGCCCAACTATCTGTTTCGTCAGCAACTTTGGCAATTTTGCAGCAATTTAAGGATGTCTTTCAGTCCCCATATGGTCTTCCTCCACAAAGAACTCACGATCATGCTATAGTATTAAAAGACAGTGCAGAGATTCCAAACATTATACCTTACAAATATCCACATTATCAGAAGGCAGAAATGGAAAAAATAATTGATGAAATGCTGCAGATTGGGATTATTCGGCCCAGCACAAGTCCCTTCTCGAGCCCGGTAATTCTGGTAAAGAAAAAGGATGGTGGGTGGAGGTTTTGCGTCGACTATAGGGCCCTCAATAAGATCACGGTGCCGGACAAATTTCCTATTCCTATTATAGAGGAGCTATTGGATGAGCTTAATGGTGCAACAGTGTTTTCCAAATTGGATCTCAAATCCGGATATCATCAAATTCGAATGAAGGAGGAGGATATTCATAAGACAGCTTTTCGCACCCACGATGGCCATTACGAATTCCTTGTAATGCCTTTTGGCCTCACAAACGCTCCATCCATGTTTCAAGCTCTCATGAACACTGTACTTCGTCCGTTTCTCAGAAAATTTGCTCTAATTTTCTTCGATGACATCCTTATTTATAGCAAGGATCTCATTAGCCACAGAGGTCATTTGCAGAATATTTTTGAGGTACTGAGACAGCACAATTTATTGGTAAATAAAAAGAAGTGCTGTTTTGAAGCAACGAGTATTGAGTACCTTGGCCACGTTATTTCTGCCGAAGGGGTGGCGACTGATCCTAAGAAACTCAGAGATATGCTTGACTGGCCTCCACAAAAAGATATTCGCAGCTTGAGGGGTTTCTTGGGCTTAACCGGATATTATCAGCGTTTTGTAAAGGGGTATGGTGCTATTGCTGCTCCTCTCACCCAACTTCTCAAAAAGGACTCTTTTAATTGGGGTAAGGATGCTGAATCTGCTTTTCAAATGCTCAAAACAGCTATGGTTTCAGTGCCAGTTTTAGCCATTCCATGCTTTTCTAAACCCTTCCAGCTGGAAACCGATGCATCCGGAAAGGGAGTGGGTGCTGTCTTGATGCAGGAGGGTCGGCCAATTGCTTTTATGAGCTAAAAACTCTCGAAAACAGCCCAGCAGAAATCTGGCTACGAAAGAGAGTTGATGGCAATTGTTCTAGTTGTTCAAAAGTGGAAACACTATCTCATGAGACAGCAGTTCATGGTTTTTACTGATCAAAAGTCCTTGAAGTTTTTATTAGATCAGCGAGTAGCAGAAAAAGGCCAGCAAAAATGGTTATCCAAGTTACTGGGATACAATTTTGACATTAAATATAAGGCAGGGACAAAAAACAGGGTGGCTGATGTCCTTTCTAGGAAATTTCATTTCTTCTCCCTGTCTTTTTCCATGGCAGCAGAGTGGAATGATATGGAGGCTGAAGTATTGGCTGATGAGAAATTAAATGGGATTATGCAGAAGTTGTTGGTGGGGGAAGAAACTACACCCGGTTTTGCATTAATGAATGGAAAACTCAAATATAAAGGTAGGTTAGTGCTTGCAAAAACCTCTAAATGGATTCCAAAAATTCTGATGTAATTTCATAGCTCCAAGCTGGGAGGGCAGGGAGGCCATTCGGGCTTCTTTAGAACTTACAAGAGGATTTCTGCTATCCTTTACTGGGAGGGTATGAAGGCAGCAGTGATGAACTTTATTAAAGGTTGTGAAATTTATCAGCAGAACAAGCATTCTACCTTGCAACATGCTGGTCTCCTACAGGCGCTGCCAATTCCTTCCAATGTATGGGTTGACATCTCAATGGATTTCATAGGGGGATTACCCAAAGCCAAAGGGATGGATACGATATTTGTGGTGGTGGATCGTATGACTAAATATGCTCATTTCTTCCCATTTTCACATCCCTTTACGGCAAAGGATGTTGCTGTTTTGTTCATTAAGGAAGTGGTACGCCTCCATGGTTTTCCATCGTCAATTGTCTTCGATCGAGACAAAATATTCATGAGTGCTTTCTGGACTGAAGTTTTTAAACAGGCCGGTACTACCTTGAAGATGTCCTCGGCCTATCACCCACAGACCGATGACCAAACTGAGGTGATGAATAAATGCTTAGAAACCTACCTGCGATGCTTAACTGGTGCTAAACCTAAACAATGGCCAACTTGGCTTTCTTGGGCAGAGTTTTGGTATAATACCTCATACCATGGCTCTATTCGGATGACACCTTTTCGAGCTTTATATGGCAGGGAACCTCCAGCTTTATTACGAGGAGGGATGGAATCTTCAGTGGAGGAAGTAAGGGTCTTATTGGAGGAACGAAATCAGATGCTGGATGAAATCCAATTTCAGCTTAATAGGGCTCAGAACAGAATGAGACAAAGTGCAGACAAGAAAAGACGTGATGTGTCTTTTGAAGTAGGAGACTTTGTGTATCTCAAACTTCTGCCATATAGGATGAAATCTTTGGTAGCCAGATCAAATCAGAAGTTGGATGCAAGGTTTTATGGTCCTTTTGAGGTACTAGAAAGGATTGGAGTAGTGGCCTACAGGCTGAAATTACCTGACACCGCAAGAATACACCCTGTTTTTCATATTTCCCAGTTGAAGAAAAGTGTTGGACCTTCCTTACATCCTCAACCATTACCCGAAGCACTCACTGAAGAAGGGGAATTGCTGGTCGAACCTGAACAAGCCATTGCCAGCCGCTACAACAATCAGGGAGATCTTGAGGTCCTTATCAAATGGAAAGAACTGCCAAATTTCGAGAACACTTGGGAGTCAGCAGCAACATTACAGACAACATTTTCCTCTTTCCACCTTGGGGACAAGGTGGCTCTTCATGGGGGGGGTATTGCAACAAACCAAAGAGATCATAGGGATTTAACTCCTTTTAAATATACTTATAAAAGGAGAGGAGAAAAAGTAGCAAACTAAATTTTAAATTCTGAAACTCCACATCTTTAGAATAGTAGTTATAGGATTAGATATTATAAATAGGAAGGCTGGAAAAGCTAGTAGGTAGGAAATAAGTGGAGTGAAAATCTAGAGGGAGAGAATTGACCTCTCGAAAGTCAATTATTCTTGTTTTTTTCTTTCATTTAAATCTCTAATATTATTCTGTCAGTGGGGTAATTATCACATCGATAATTCCTTCCTCTATTCAGTTATTCTGTTCTTTCCTTCTACCCTTATCTTCTACACTCAATTCTGCCATAACGGTAAGGATACTAGAGAAACCGTAACAATTGGTATCAGAGCGGTCGATCTGGGCTTCTTCCTGTGAATGGTTTCCACACGCAGCGGAGGTGCGATGGAGGATCGGGTTGAGAGTCTGGAGAAACAGTTGAATGAGTTTCGATATGAACAAAATAGAATAATGGACACGATGACGCAAAGGGCAGATGGATGAATTAGTGATGCGAATCCCACAACAGGATTCGAGCAGTGGGAACTCGCGCATCAACGATCCGGGTGGAGGGCGTCAGCAAGATCCAACTCCAAACAGGGGTGATCTCAATCGCAGAGTGTATATTCCTTCGTTTGATGGCTCGGATGCGAGCGGGTGGTTGGTTCGAATGGATCGTTATTTTCGCATATCAAGGATTCAGGTAGAAGAGAAACTCGAGTACGCCGTGCTTGCACTTCATGGGGAAGCTTTAACGTGGTTTGAATGGTGGGAGTCTCAATCCAACTTCCCTTCATGGATTCGTTTTAAACAAGATTTGCTCAAACGATTTAAGCCAGGTGCAGATGCGAATCCTCTAGCAAATCTTGTTTAAAACGAATCCATTCAACATATTGCTCTCTAGATGTAACAACTTCTTCTCCAAATCAGCTAGTCTCTGTTTCACTATTTTCTTCCCAAGATACACTTTCAGATTATCAACCTCATTCTTAGTCATGAGCTTGTCTTTGCCTCCTATTGTTGTAATATGGTCATCTAGCCATAAGAAGAACTTGCGATGACTGGAATTTTTCAACTGCATGTTCATCATCAGAACGAAAATCTTATGAAAAAAATTCGTATAATAAATATGAATGACATTGTTGTTTTGGTGTCATATGTTGACCATGTCCTTTAGATCCTAATCTTCTTCAACCTCCTCATACCAAACTCCAATCCTTTTTTAGGGTCCAAAAGCTAGCATGCATCAGCTTTATTATATTCGACATCCTTGTAGTAACCAGTGACAACAAAAACATTAAGGTAATCTTCATCAACTCTAAGTCATTCATCGGTGAAACTAGATGTGTACACAACATTCTTATTAGGAGGTTGTGTCTCAAACCTTCTTCTATGGTAAAAAATGAGTCTCAATCGATTATTCATACTAAAAAGCATAAAAAAAAATAAACTAGCATTCATCACTACAGAAACAAAAAGAAATTACAAAAATCCCTAAACAATCACTAAATAAAAATGCACTTCAACAACCATAACAATATACATCTTAAGCTTAACTAACACGTGCATTTATCCTACCATATCAGATTTTGACCACAAAAATAATTGTAATGATCACAGTAAGGTATAAAATAGAAACCCTAAATCCTAGAAGACACAGATAAATAAAATAGATAGGAGATAATATTAAAAAAAGAACAATGCATGCACCCTAACACAAAATTATTCAATCATCACTCAGATATCAAGTACATAGTTCAAACATGTAAGTGACAAAAAATCTAAACCCTAACCTTTCACCTTTAAAAATGCTCGAGTGCAATGGCCAATGAGACCGACGGGGACGTAAAAACCATGAAAATAACAAAGTCCAATTTATAATTTTTTTTCTTATATTTATAATTTTCTTAATAAAATAGAAAATGTAAGAATTAAATAGAAATGTTCAAATAGAGTTTTTAAGTACCAGACTCTACAAGATCTTGAATAAACATTGTACATATAATACTTGGATAATGATAAAAGAAGTGTTTATCTATATAACACCATTTGATCTAACCACGCACCATGCAGATTTTGTTCTCTGTTAAGCTGTATTTTATGTGAAATTTGATGGTAAGTTTATACCATGCATGGTGCCATGAACACTAAAGGTAATGATCCATAACAAGGATATTAGCTTAGTTGTTTTGGTTGATTAAAGTGTTCCTATTTTTATTGTTTTGTTAACTGTATAAATAATGTAATCCCTTAACAATCTCTGATTGGTTCATTCCTCTTCAGTCTTCACCATGACATCATGTTAATGGCAAAATTAGGCAAAAGGGAGAAATGTTACCGCTTGCATAGTGATGAAGAATCTAATATGGTTGCTAAATTCTAACTATAGCATTCATGTCCTAGAAGGAAAAATAAAAAATTCAGAAGCGTTTTAATGAAATTTTATTAACTGAATTAATTATTAATCAACATCTTGTTAGTTTTATCAAATATATTTTATTTTTCTAGATATTACATTAGTTTTAATTTATTATGGTTAGTTTCGATAGTGGTAACAAAAAAACAGCCAGAATTTGCTTTATTTAGCATTAATTAATTGTCGTAACAATTAATGAATGCTAAATAAGGCAAGTTATGGCTGTTTTTGGCTGATTTTCTTTCCACCAAACATTTCCGGTAACAAAATAAAGTTGTGAAATTGGAGAGGAGAATAATACTTAATTAAGAGAAAAGGATAAATTAATTCTTGAACTTTTAATTTGTGGACAAATTCGTCTCTAAAGATTGAAAAATATAAAATCACCTATCACCATTCAAAATGCATGACGGATGGGTCTTTCCGTGCAAAGTGCTCTCTCAAACGTAACAGAGACATCTTATGTGGCGCTTATTTGGTGTGTTATGTGCCTATATGTCGATACGGTGTCATTGAGGAAGCTTTGTGAGTCCGTTGTGAAAAAGGTTTGGGACAAATAGGTCCCTATCACTTAAAAGTCCATCGTTTTAGAAAATTGAGTGTAGTCCCTACATTTAAACGCAATTCCAAATAAGCCCATATGAATTCCACACAATTACTTGATGCCCTAACACACATCTGTAATCTTTTTTCTCTAAAAAATACAACGATTGATCTTCTCCGTGTTGTCGTTTTCGTGTAAAGTAGCACCAGTGAAGCTTCGTTGGTGTAGTTTAGGGTGTTATGTATGCTGGTAAGTACCTTTATTTCGAAACTTATTGTATTTGTTCTTCCTAATGTTCTTTGTTATGCATGTCATAGGTTGGTGTTTCTAGGTAATGTAGTTAGTGAGGGACATGGAAGATGCGTTATGTGGGGTTTAGGTAAGTGCTGATTTAATAATGTTTAAGGCTAATCCTGATAGATAAGTTTGGTTCGGTGTTAACTATCTGGATTTTTTGTGATGAACAATATTGCATATGGATGATGTTTTTGTTGTTCCTATTTTTCATTATGGGGGCTACTTTTCAAGGATTCCTACTGGTGAGTTAGTTTATCTACATGGTAAAATTGAGAGGTTCCTACAAATAGACTTGGATTTTGTAAATTTCGGTAATTTAATAATATTGTTCAAAGGACTGGGATATCAAGCATACAAGGAGGAATACTGGCATGATCCAAAGAGTAAGGATATAGAGTCAGGGTTGCATGTACTGAGGGGAGATACAAGAATCAACTAAATACAGAAAAATAAAGACACTGATAAGTTCTATATTTTTTTCGATTATCCTATTGATGATCCTAAGCTTGCAGAGGGTGTTGGTAAGGAAAATGCTAAGGTAGAGGAAGATGTCGTTCAAATTGAAGTGGAGAAATTGGATCACTCGTTATCTGATCATGATAGTTATGAGAGTGCGAAGGATGAGCTGTATGCACCTCCACCTCCTGGTTGTGAAAGTAACAGTGAGAATAATGAAGATGGTGCCTGTAAGACTATAGCTACCAAGGGAAGAGGAAACAAGTGCCTGATTCCTCTAAGAGAATGACCCAACCCAAGAAACAACTAAAAAACAAGCAAGACGTGTGTCTTAGAGGATAAAGTCTAATGCAAGAAAGAATGGGCTTGCTAATGAGCCCGACACAGGTGGGTCTGCAAGACAGCCCAATAGAGCTAAGTCTGCAAGGGAGCCCAATAGAACTAGGGTTGCAAGGCCAACAACTCTAGACTATGTTAGTGATATAAACACAGATCATGATGACATTGTATGGGAGTATGAATCTAAGGAGGTGCATACACCTGTTTCATCCGAGGATGAGAGAAACAAACATCATTAGCCTAAGTTCAATGACCAGTATAGTTTCAGAGAAGGAAAATTTGAGCTTGTTACAAGATTTGTTATAATTGAGAGGTTCAAAGAGGTTGTAAAAGATACCTTTATTGCTGAAGGCAGGAAGTTGGCTTGGATCAAGAATGATAGAGAAAGAGTTAGGGTTGGGTGCAAGGATGAAGATTGTCCTTGAATTTTCCATTTGTCTTTCAATAAGCAATTACAATGTTTTCAAGTGAAAACATATAGAAATGAACACACTTGTGCTAGGGACCTGGGAAGTAATGTAACTGATCAACAAGAAGGTGGAGAAAAGGATGCTAACACACCCATATATGACCACTCATGAATCTATTAATTTTTTGAGAGAAGACTTTGACCTTATTACGCATTCGAAGATAGTGTATAGAGCTGTAAAGGAGGAAAGAGAGAGGATGATGGGCAATGAAAGGGAACCATATGACAAATTGAGAGACTATTTATTGGAGATACACAGAAATAATCCTAGATCTTCTGCATTGCAAAACATAATTCCTCAACCACAAGCACCCCCAACATTTGACAAATCATATGTTTATTTCAAGGCCTGCAAACTCGGATTTAAGAGTGGCTGCAGACCACTGCTTCACCTGGATGGAGCATTTCTTAAAACCTATCATGGGGGTAACAACTCTCGGTCGTCGCACAGGATGCTAACAACCAGTTCTATGTGGTTGCATATGCAGTTGCAAGATCTGAATCAAAAGAATCATGGAAGTGGTTCCTAACACTTTTACAAGAGGATCTTGGTGATGTGAGCAACCATGGTTAAAATTTTATGTCAGACAGAAGGTTAGTTCCTTTTTGTTAATTCTTCTATGTTATGTGAGTCTTTGTGTGAATTGTATTTGTTGTAAACTTGACAAATTGAGGATTGTTTCAATTTTATTAGGGTATGCTACCTGCATTGAAAGCGGTAATGCCTCATGCACATGTCAGAAATTGTGTCATGCACATGTGGAAGAATTTTATCAACTGATTTAAAGATTTGTATATCAGAGAAATAATGTAGGATTGTACAAGATGCACTACTGTCCCAGAATTCAAATTAACCATGGAAAGATTGAAAGAAGTTAACAAGGATGCTTGGGCCTACCTCATGAAGTTTGATCCTGCTACTTAGGTTAGAGACTACTTCAGCCATGGTTCGAAGGTCGACAACCTAACAAACAACATGTGCGAGCCTTTCAATGCAAAGGTGGTGAAGTATAGATGCAAACCAATACTCACAATATGTGAGGAATTGCAGTGCTATATCATGCGGTGAATGGTTCAACACAAAAAATGCTAGGGACTCATGAAGGAAAACTTGTGCCAATACAAGAGAAAAGGTTGAAAAGGCTCATCAAACCAAGCAACAAATGGAATGCAGAGTGGATTGGTGATAACAGGCACAAATATTTTGAAGCGACGTACAAGGACTCTAAAGTGGATGTGGATCTGATCAAGCATAGCTGCTCATATAACAGATGACAACTCACTGGTCAATCTTACTGTTAATTATGCTGTGAATTTTATTGTTTATGTGTCTGTTTGATATTTTCATTGCTTATGCTATTTTATTGTTGTCTTGTTGTAAAGGAATGTCGTGCATTCATGCTATAGCTGCAATTAGGAAAAGACATGATAATACTGAAGATTATGTGCATCCATGGCTATGTATGGAGTTTATTAAAAAGACTTACGAACACTGCATCTAGCCAGTAACAAGTGAAGAATACTGGACAAGGTCTAAGTATACTAGACCTACTCCACCTATGTTAAAAAGGCCAATTGATTGTTCCAAGATCCATAATAGATAGAAAGATCCAGTTAAAGTTGTCATTGAGGGTGACAAGTTAAAGAGGAGTTTCTATGTCACATGTAGCAAGTATGGTGAAAGGGGACATAACAACAAGTCTTGCAAAGGGGCACCATTTAACCCAAATTGGAAGTCAAAGACTAAAAGCCAAAGAAGAATGCCAACAAATGCCTTTCATTTGTGGTGCTTCCATTGTCACAATCAATCCCCTAGGGAGAGGTAGTTTATAGTTACTTAGGGATGTGACTGTCCCCCTGATAATAACTTCAGGGGTTTAGTTGTTCATTTAAAATTTACTAAGGATTTTATTTGTCTTGTCAGTAATTCATTAGGAATTTATACATCAAAATTTATTATATGCTTCATTAACACTCTTGTAAGTTGTAACTAAATGGCATTTTAGATTGGGAAGCAGAGTAACCCTGATGCAACCAACCCTCCTCATGTTGACTAGAATTTTACTGACCATTTATTTACTAATGAGGTAACCTCTCATAGACTTTGTTGACTTTTATTTGTTATTTTCGAGACATTCACAATTCTTTCAAACTTGCTGTAGGGTAACCCAAATGCAATCTCTGCACCAAAGTCTGAGCAAGCATCTGCTGTGTGAGGCACATCAGTAGCAGTGTCCGCAGCATCATCAAGGCCTACACAAGCACCATTTAGCCCTCCAACCCAGTCTTCATCACGACCAACTCCTAAGCCGTTTAGACCTAAGCAATCCATAAGGAGAAGCCTCTAGCAAAAAAAAAAAACCTCTCCATCTGGACCACCTATCCCGCCTGAACAGCATCCACCCTCTCTATATCAACCAACTATATCAAGAGCCTCTCCATAGACTTTGGCATCAGCAGAAAAAGCAACTTAGTGGTCATTCAAGTTCATCTCCACTCTTGGACTCAACAAGCCTAGCAATTAACACTATTAGTGTAGAAATTTAGCAAGCAACTCTTTTTGGAAACAATGTGATTGTATAACTCTCAGACTTCAGTTATGTTTTATTTTGGCAGACTACATGTTTAGACTTCTTTTATGACATTGACATCTCTTTTCATGAGATTAATATATGCTTCTACTTGTCTAATCATATGTGTGAAGATTATGCCATTAACTTACTTAGTTTAATAGCTTCATACACATTTTTCATCACTTTGCTGGATATAACATCATTTAATACATTACTTTTGTTTGAAAAAGATACAACTCATGGTAACTAATCCCATACCTCATTACAGCATTTTTTCTGACCTACTGTTTAACTTTTCAACTAATTTTGGCAATAATGAAAGAAAAAATTATACTAAACATTACAACAACAATCCAATACACATTAATATATTGCTCTCTAGATGCAACAACTTCTTCTCCAAATCAGCTAGTCTCTGTTTCACTATTTTCTTCTCAAGATACACTTTTAGATTATCAACCTCATTCTTAGTCATGAGCTTGTCTTTGCCTCCTATTGTTGTAACATGGTCATCTAGCCATAAGAAGAACTTGTAATGACTGGGATTTTTCAACTGCATGTTCATCATCAGAACGAAAATCTTATAAAGAAAATCCGTATAATCAAAATCAATAAAACAAAATCACCAACTTACCTTAAAGAGTGGCCATCCAAAGAACAATATGTTGGTGGTTTGTCACCATCTTCGATTTGTACAATATAGCATACACTCCACATTTACACGTCGGAATAATCTCGTCTTTTTCCTCTCTACTTTTCACGCATTTAATGGTTGAGGGCAGCGGAACTCGTCTTGTCCTGGATGAAACTCCTTCACTGGCCATGGAACACTGCACAATACCACTCTCAAGCTCTCACAGAAACTACAACAGCAATGGCGATTGAGTTCAATTTGAAGATTTCGGGCATATAAGCAAAACAATAACGTTTTTTCAGCCAGAGACAAATTCGTCTCTAAACATCAGTTGAGTTTTACACCTGTACATCATAACAGTGAAGTCCCCAATCAATACTAAATAAGCGCTATATAAACTATCTCTGTTACGTTTAAAGGAGCACTTTATATATGAGGATTCATCCGTCATGTGTTTTAAACGGTAAGAGACGATTTTATATTTTTCAATCTTTAGGACAATTTTATCCACGAATTAAAAGTTCTCAGACTACTTTGTCCTTTTCCTATTAATTAAGCTCACTTGGCCTCTCCAAAAAAATCATCTTGAGTTAAAGTATCTTTGTCCATTATTTTTAAATAAAGTTGAGAGTCAGAGTCAAAAACGGTGAAGAGAAAAGTCTCATTTCATTGTGGATTAGATCCTGCACCTGACCATGATAAATCATAAATGATCATTTTTAATTTTTAACCTAACAATAAGCGTTTGATTAAGAAGAAAAAAAAAAGGTAAAGAAGCAAGTAAAAATTTGAAGTTAAAAATTTGCACCTTTCACCACAGTGCTTCTATGCTCTTGTGACCGATAATTGAGAATGACATAAGGATCTATATAATCTGGTTATTGAGAAATAAGAATCACCCCATTAGAGGATAATAACCCTTACTATACTCTTAAATTGATCGATTAGAATATGCTCATTAAAACTAGCTAGCTCGATTAGCATTTAGGGTTAGGGATATTCAAATTTAAACCGATTCAAATTAAATTGTTCATCTGATTTAATCCAAATCAAAAACCGATTAAAATTGCACTAATTTGGATTTGATTGGATTCTATTTTTTGCAAACCGCTGGATCGAATTGGATTTCGAATTTACTTTTTACAACCGATCCAATCCAATCCAAATCGCACAATGTACTATAATATTAATATTTTATTATTATATTTACAATTATACTTATAACATGTTTAATTTTTTATACATTTTTATATTATTCATGTATTATTATTATTTAATAAATATTTTATGTTTAAAATGTTTTTTATTTATTTATTTTAAGTTTTTAATTAACCTATAATTTTATTTCTATTGTTATGTTATCGTTGGCTTTTAAGATATTGTTGAGATTTGTTATGTCATTGTTAATTATTTAAAATTTGATATTAAGACTTATTATATGTATTTAATTTTTTTTAATTTATAAAACCGCAAATCCAATTCAATCCAAACCGCTTGAAATTTGATCGGATCGGATCGAATTTTTTTTCATCCAATCCAAACCGCACCGCAACTAAAATTAGTGATCAAATCGGATGGGTTTTTTAACAATAACAAAAATCTAGTGATTTACCTGATCAAACTATGGCCTAATAAGTAATAATAAATATCAAGTTGATTGAATAATAGACAAATTTATTTATTTTCTTGAGTCGAAATAATCGAATTTTTTATGATAATATTCAGATATTTAAAAAAATATAGTCATCTAGTTTAAAAAATCATTGATCAGAAAACTATTTTAAAAAAAAAAAATATTTTGATGAATTCATGATAAATTGAGTGATATATTGATGAAGTCATATCCAAATTCACAGAACATGTCAAATGTTGCCACCAACAATATACAAGAAGATATGAGTACAAAATCTTGAAGAAAAGATGCTTTTATATTTCTTACTCAGAAAATCATTGTTGTCTATGCCTTTGGCACTGATCAGAATAACTTCAAATGTTCCACGAGGCATCTTTTTATGTCTTTGAAAAGAGATTTAATTTCAACAAAATAATCGCCAACTCACTCTTATTTTGATTACATTAATATTTGGATTATGTATTACATTCAAGGATTTTGTTTTCCTTTCTAATTGATTCATTTTTTCTTTTCTTTATGTTTTCAGATTCCATAATAACTCTGTTGGCTGTTGCCATATAAGGCTTTTTTTCCCCAAAACCTAAATGCAAAACTTGTGTCTTACATTTTCTTATTCTTACATAAAATAAAACATAAAAATAAAAAGTTTAAATAAATTGTTTTTTTTTTTAACGAAAGCTCAACACAACAAGTGGAGCATAAAGACCACCAGCATAGTATGAGACTAAAAACTAAAAATAAATAACAGAACAAACGAAAATGTAGATACCCTTTTGTCATCTCCGGCATTGCCATCAACAACAGAAAGGGTCAGCACCTAACCACTCATTGTAGCTCAAAGCAGACATGTTGATGATCTCCTCAACCCCTTTTCCTTTGTTCTGAAAAATCCTGCGGTTCCGTTCCAACCATAAGTTTCAAATGATCGTGCAGAAACACACCACCATCTCTTGCACTCCTGTTTTGTATTTGAGTTCTCAGTCCAACTCTGGAAGTGGTCTTTTACTGCATCTGGACAAGCCCATTGCATTCCAACATATGATAACCAAGCACACCATACCTGCCAAGCAAAGCTACAACCAAGAAATATGTGGTGGCCATATTCTACACTACTATTACATAACACACATAAAGTATCTTGTTGGTGAATGATCCCAAGCCGACTCAGTCTCTCCTTCATATTAACCCTGCCAACCAAGAAAAACCAGACAAACAACTCTACTTTGGGTGGGACAAGGCCTTTCCAAATGCTCCTAGTAAAGCTGTAACTATGTATATCCTCTGGAGCCATTTCCACCTGCAACACCTGCACAAATGAGTTAATAGAGAAAATTTCTTGTTTATCATACTTCCATACAACTCTATCCTCTCTTCCAAGGTCAAGTTTGACCAGCCTCAGAGTGTGGTGAAGCTGGTTCACTAGATCCAACTCCCATTGAAACAATTCTCTCATCCACTGAAAATTCCATTTCCACTCTAGCCCATCCCAAAACCCACAATCCTCTATCATTGATCCTATTTTGTTTGAAACCGAGAATAGTCTTGAAAAACGGTCTTTCAAAGAACCTCCCTGAATCCAGACATCCTCCCAAAATCGAGTTTGTCTCCCATCACCCACCTCCATAGACAACCCAGTAAGCATTTTTTGTCGGACTTCTTGACTCTTGAACTGTAACTGACAGATATCCTTCCACGGACCACCTCGGATAGGTAGTTCTTGAGAGGACAGTGGATCATTTGGGTTCAGGTTGTTACAGGAACATACTACCTTCTTCCATAGAGGACACTCCTCTTTAGAGAACCTCCACCACCATTTAAACAGAAGAGCTGAATTTTTTATCATAGCATCCCCAACCCCCAATCCACCTAACTTCTTAGGGGCCTGAACCACTTCCCACTTAACCAAAGCCATACCACTCTTTCCATCCTCTTTATTCCATAGAAATATTCTCTGCAAGGAAATCAGTTTCTCTGCAACAATCTTTGGCATCTTATAGAGGCTCAGATAATAAACCGGTAGGCTATTTAACACAGATTTGATAAGTACCAGCTTACCGGCCTTATTGAGGATCTTGGCCTTCCAAAGACTAAGCTTCTCCTCCACTTTGTCTATTACTGGCTTCCACGTCTTCACCAGCCTTGGGTTTGCTCCTAGCAAGATTCTAAGATATTTAACAGGTAGATTGGCTTGCTTACAGCCCAACATACCACACATACGTTGTACCCATTGCTCATCGCAGTTAACAAGAATCAAGCTAGATTTATCAAAGTTAATGCTTAGACCTGACATCAACTGAAAGCATCTAAGCAACCTCCTATTGTTCTTGATTGTGTCTTCCTCCGGAGGGCAGAACAAAATAGTATCATCTGCAAACTATAGATGTGATAACTCAATATGATCTCTCCCAACCATCAACGGTGATATGCGTCCGTTTCTCACAGCTTCTCCAATCATCCTATGTAGGACATCAACAACAAGTACAAAGAGAAATGGGGACAGAGGGTCCCCTTGTCTCAGACCCCTTTCCATCTTGAATGGCTTGGATGGCGAGCCGTTTATCAACATTGACATAGAGCACGTGCTAATACACTCAATTACCCAACCCCTCCATCTTCGACCAAAACCCATCTTCTGCAATACAAGGTCTACAAAACTCCACTTGACTCTGTCGTATGCTTTCTGGAAGTCCAACTTTATTATTTCCGCTTTCCTCTTCCTTTGTTTGATCCACTGAACTGTTTCACATGCGATTAGAGCCCCGTCATGAATCTTCCGACCCTTCACAAAAGCACTATGCGTCTCGCCTACTAACCCTGACATAACCCCTCTCATTCTCCTAACCAGCATCTTCGAGATTACCTTATAAACACACCTCACCATGGTAATTGGACGCAGATCTTTGATTTCCTTAGCACCAGTAAACTTGGGGGCCAACGCCACCCATGTGACATTAGCATCAGGCGGCAACCTTGAAGATTGGAAGAAACCCAACACCGTTGCCGTGAAGTCCGAGCCTATATCATTCCAACACTTCTTTATGAAGTTCATGTTGTAGCCGTCACATCCTGGGGCCTTGGACGAATCACAATCTCACACTGCCTCTTTAATCTCCTCAGGTGACGGTAGCACCTCTAGAGCAAGAGAATCCTCCTCGCTGATCCTTTCCACCAGCCCATCTCTGAATCCCACCTCAAGGGACCTCTCTTGATGATATAATTCTTTGTAAAACTCCCTGATGGCAATTTTAATCCTAACTTGATTCCTTATCAATCTGCCATTAATAACTAGTGTATCAATCCTGTTACTTCTCCGTCTTGCCGAAGCTAAGTTATGAAAGTATCTCGTATTTTTATCCATGTTCCTTGCAAGCCTCGACCTTGACATCTGCTTCCAATGTAATTTTTTCCTCACATACCATTTCTCACAGCATTTAACTAATGCCTTCCTTCTTGCTTCCACTGTCTCATCATAGCTCCCATTGCTGACCATGTCATCAAGCTTCTGAATCTCTTCCTCAAACTTCAATATTTTCCTGTCCATATCACCAAAGTTTTCTCTGTGCCATCTCCCCAAAGGAACCGTCAATGCCTTCAGTTTATCAGTGAATTGTATCTCTCCCAGCCCTCTCCATTCCTCCTTGACCATCCTTAGAAACCCTTCATGAGTAAACCACGAATCCAAACTTCGAAACGGCCTCGGTCCAACTCTTAGTCTCTTCTCTTCCACTATGATAGGGCAGTGATCTAACAACCCCGTGGCCCACCTCGCAAACGAGTCTCCAAAAATGCCTCAAGCCATTCCAAACTAACCAAAGCTCTGTCAATACGACTGCATGACTGTCCTCTGAACCATGTAAACTTTCTGTCTGAAATTGGCAGGTCCACCAAACCCATGTCATGTACCCAATCCTTATAGTCATGTGCCGACAAAGGTAAGCTTTCTAGACCTTGCCTTTCTTCTACTTGTCCAATCTCATTAAAGTCCCCCAGAAAACAACAGGCGCCTGGACATAACCCAGCCATGTAACTCAGCTCCTCCCACACAACACGCTTCTCATCTCTATTGTGAGCACCATAAACCAAGAAGAACGCACAGTTAACAGACTTCTCTGACAGTACCCCTTCAACACACAGCCATCGCTCACCTTTATAGCAATTTCGCATTTTAAAGAAGCCATCATCCCACATTAATAACAGACCACCAGAGGCACCATCAGACTCCACATATTCCCATCCCGCGCTTTCGCTCCCCCAAATTTTCGATACATCAAACCTTGTCACTAACTATCTTTTAGTCTCTACCAAACCTAACATATCCAACCTATATTTCCTCTTAAGTTCTTTCACCATTCTCAACTTCCCATCACCCTTTAACCCCCTAATATTCCATGAACTAATAATCATTTTGAAATATAATTACACACCTTTTTGGGATTTTTTTGGTCTTCTTCGTCTTGCTTTAGCCTTCTGTTTTGCCAGTCTTCTTTTTCGAGCAATCTCTTCGTTCTGTTCTTGGAGGATAGCCATGATGTCTTCTTCTTCATTAAGCAACAATGCTCCAAATTCTTTTGCTAGCTCCCATGTCTTCCGATTTTCTACCATTTGTTCATCCAAACTTACATACTCATTACTACTGTCCTCATCATCATTGGCGTGTCTTTGTTCCCCTTTATGGTTACCTCTATCACCGTACCCCTCCTCCATATTCTGAACCAGTATATTCCTGTCACTGGACAAATCAATTCCCAAGCCTGACTTCCTTGAACTTGCCTTACCACCAACAACTGTTGCATGATAATCACCGTTACTATACCCGTTCCCCTCCTGTCCCCGTTGAACCTCCTCCGGACCCGTCACAGTCCCCTCCTCCCTGGCAGCGCGTTCATCCACCCCATAAGCCCTTGCCCGTGTCGCTTCATCACCTCCTGCAACCTTCCTTTCACCGGCGATGCCACCCGTACCCGGCGCACAACCAGCAGGCATCTGGGCGCCGTCTCCTTCACTCAAGCTCCGCCTCGAGGACGTCCCACCGACAGGCGCTGTGCAACCTTCGTCTTCCTTTGTTAATCCTTCTAAAACATATTTTTCAGGTTTTGATCACAGTAAAACATTTTTGTCTAGTCTTTGTAAATCTAAATTTTTTTTGTTTTGATTATTACTATTAATTATTCTATTGAATGTTGACGTACTACATTAAATATTATTATCCTGTCAAAATTTAAAAAAAAAATAAAAATAAGAAAAATTAGGATGATGATGATGATTAAGATGATGTAAAGAGGAGTAAATTTGGTAAAAAGAATTGGACCAAAAGGTAATTGTAAAAAAATTAACTCTAAGAATAAAATTAAAATTTAATTGAAACGATATAAGTTGATTGTCAAAAAATTAACTAAAAGTAAAATTAAAACCTAATTGAAATCTTAGGAATAAAAAGCTAAGTATACTTTACCCGTCATAGAATGCACTTGAACCTCATCTACTAAACAAAGGATGAGTTCAAGATTGCATTTTAGAAGGATTCTTGTGTTTTAACTTTTAAGTTGACATTTTATATTTTATAAATTAAAAAGATGATGTATTTATATTTCTTACTTTTAAAATTGAAAAGTATAATAGAAACTTGGTTTATTCTTAGGTGCTCTTTAATTTATTAAGTAAGTATTATTGAATTCCCTGCTAATTAAATAAATTTTGGCTTTTTATTTATTATATTTTTCTCATATTTAGAGTTTAGAATTTAGGATTTATGATTTTAAATTTAGGATATAGATTCAGAATTTAGGGTTTAGAATTTAAGATTTAGAATTTAGATTTAAGATTTAAAATTTAAATTTTAAAATTCAAAAAATACTACCTTCCTCACTTATTCCAAAATGCATTAGCATTGGTCAATAGACTTACATATTAATAAATTAATATATTCAGTTATTCACTTATTCTTGACTTTTCTTTTAAAAAAAGAATTTATTAATCAAGTGCTGTAATTTTTTCAAAGATTTATTCAATAATTTTACTTAAAAATTTATAAATGCATAAAAGATATTCACAAAGACGTGGTAGTTTTTTTCTTTAAAATCTTATAAATGAATTGTAAAATTCTTCAAACTATTTTCCATGATTGGTAGTTTGTGGTAGAAATGCCATTAGATATCATGGGAGGGGTATCTCTTTCCCATTCTTTATTTCTGTTTAAAAAAGTATGTTCCGTTTCCACCTTATTTCCATCACAGATCTCCATTTAATTGCTTTTGGGTGGAAGACTGGCAACTATCCATATATTACTTTTATTTAAAAAAAAGTAAAAACTCAGGTGCAGTCGACTTCACGTGAAGTTGATAGTTGAGAGTCGTTAGAAAGTTTGATTGATTTGACTAAATTTTTATCTAACGACTCTCAGCTATCAACTTCACGTGAAGTCAACTGCACCTGAGTTTTCACCTTAAAAAAATTTAACAAAAAACTATAACATAATTCATTAAACATTCAACCAAATTTAACATAATGTAGCACAATCCAAACACAATTTAGCATAATCTAACATATACATTAAATATCCAACATACATATTACATATAAAGAAGGACATTTTGCAGAAATTTAGTGTATCTCCATGAGACAGGTACTTTTGCGCTCGGCTCTTTTTCTATTTGTTCGTTGGAACAAATCTTCGTTCCCATAAGAATTTTGTGTCTCTCCATTTATCTCATTGTGGATGGGTAATCTATGTGGAACTTTTTGTTTTTATCATAACTAATGAGTGGTGAATTGGATCTTCGCTTAAAATAATGAACCATAAACCTGGGAAAGATATATAGATATTAAAGGTTACCACATTCAATATTTGACAATTTGTTTTAAATTTCTGTCTATGTTTTGGTTTTTAAAAATATTATTTGTACATTAAAATTAGCTACCAAAATTAGTTATTATATATTTATGTATAAATATATATATTATTTAATTCATTTTTAATGTATATTTTATCTTTTAACATATTTTATAAGAGAAGTTTTTTGGTAGTTTTAGTTTTAGTGACTAAGAGTGGTATGAATTTGACTTACAAGTAAAATATTGACACATGACAAAAAAGTCAAATCCAACACCAAGATGATTTTTTCTTTCTCTTATAATTTTTTATAATTGTTTTTATCAAAATTATTTCAAAAAAAATAACACTAAAATAATTTTTGTAATTATATTTATAATTATTATTTTATTATTATTTTTATTTTTAAAAATAATTTCTTATAATTATTTTTATTAAAATAATTTTTTATAATTATTTTTATTATTATTTACACCAAAATGATTTTTTTATAATTATTTTTTTGTAATTTCGAAAAACTAACACCAAAATGATTCTCTCTTTCTTATAATTTCTTATGATTATTTTTATCAAAATAATTTTTTATAATTATTTTTATAAAATAATTTAAAAAAACTAACACCAAAATAATTCTCTCTCTCATAATTTTTTATAATTATTTTTTATCAAAATAATTTCTTATACTTCCCATTTGTCCAATCTTGACGAAGGTTATGATTTCACAAATTTGTCTAAACATTTCCAATCTTATACTCAAAATGATAAATCATAGAGACAAATTTGTGAAATCACAACCTTCGTCAAGATTAGACAAGCCGGAAGCATAAAAATTATTTTGATAAAAATAATTATAAAAAATTATTTTTAAAAATAAAAATAATAATAAAATAATAATTATAAATATAATTAAAACAATTATTTTGGTGTTATTTTTTTAAAATTATTTAGATAAAAATAATTATAAGAAATTATAAAAAAAAATTTATTTTGGTGTTAGATTTGATTGTTTTTTTGTCATATGTTAATATTTTATTTGTAGGTCAAATTTATGCCACTTTTAGTCACCAAAACTAAAGCCACCAAAGAACCCTCTATTTTATAATAGTGACTAATTTTAGTATACATGTGGCACGATTATTTTGTTTTTGATATTTTTGTTTTTATCTGTTCGTTTTTATATTTGTGATCCAGAACAATATTCAAATGAAGTACATTGGACATAACTAATAGTGGAAGTATAACACTATATGGTTATTAGAAGAACTTTGTTATGTGTGTATATGTTCATAAATCATAATCATAGACTAGCAGGCATGTGATAAAAGGTAGAATGACAAATATAGACAGGATTTCCAGTTTTCTTGAGCTTGAAGTCAAGTGCAACTACACTCAAATTTCTTCCACTCTTTACCACTGAGGCATTAGCTACCAATTCTTCCTGCATAACCATTTTCATTTCAAAAGGTCAAAAACACTAATACAAAAAACAACTGAGCCATATGAATTCATGGTTCAAAATTCAAATTGCTGTTTATTTAGTCATAAGTCATAACAAAAACTGTTGATTTTTCCCTTATTATTATTTTAATTTTTAATTGTTTATTAGTTAGTTTTTGTTATGCACTTTACTCTTTAAAGTTTAAACTGCAAATTGCAGCTTCTTAGATAATCTTCACCCAAAACCAAAAATCATATTCTAAAACCGATACAATTTTTGTTTAGGGATAATGCTCTTGCAAAAACTACACCTAAAGATTGATTATTCAAAACATTATAACTGTAACCATCTTATTGGTATAAGGTACTTCATCTTGTAGGCAAATTCATCATTGCAATTTGTAACATAACCAAATAGGTCCTAATGACGCTGCAAAATGTTGCGACTACCATTGAATGATGCTTAGCAATGTTATTTACAATGCTGAGAATCCAAACAGGTTGTAAGAAGATGTTTCAAATGCAATTTAGGGTGAATAATTGGTTACATGTAAGCAAATAAAGCACTCTGGAGGATTCAGAACGTTGCAAATTCGTCTATTATTTATTGATTTGAAGCTAAAGGTGAAGTTTATAAATGACAATGGAGAGAATCAAAGTTCAATATAAAATAAGAACTACTTACATGTATTGGAGTGGCAGAAAGGTAAGAAATGCTAGTTTCTCCAAGAAAAAGTTCTTTGTCCTCACCAACTATAGTTCTAGCACAGGCATGAGACAGAACATTAACTAAAGATCCAACAGATCCTCCATGCAATGTTCCATAGGTATTCTGAGATAACAACAAAGAAAATTAAGAAAAAGAAAGCTTCATGGGAAATCACATAACATTTGAGACGATGGTGGGGATAAAAACACGTAGGGATAACTCAAAATTCGGACAACTTTTAAGATAATTTTCATACATCGAAGACTCTAATAAAGGACTCAAATGGCATGTGTTGAAGATGATTCTTAAGCCAAGTTTTGTAACTTCAGAAAAGAAGGGAAGAAGAAGTTGCATCTCTAATACTGCACTATGACACTATCTCTGCCCTTTTTATTCTAGAAATCTAACCAAAAGCATTGGTAAGTTTTGAAGACAGAATATAAAAATACTAAAACACCAAACAGAAACAACAGAGAAAAGTTATGCCTCGTTTCTTGTTCCAAGATGTTGGGTGAGCAAATTTTGTCTGTTTATTTTTTATTCATCTAATCTGTCTCTTTATGGTTCATGTATTGTGATATCAAAGGCAAACGGTACCTAATTATGCTCAATCAACACATAAACATATAAGATCCACAACACCTATAAGAAAATGAGTTTTAATTCTAATACAGTGACAATATATATCTTACATTACAACCAATGAAATTTATTTATTTAGATGATTTTTTTTTCGGTTCTGCTAGGAAATCAACTAGGAGTGTAGCCAACTAGAATTATTAGAAATTTGTATAAACTCTAATAATTCATCAGTAATTTTCCATCGATCAAAGAACAAAAACAGTTAAAAGCATGATTGATCTAATATCTTCTTCGTCTTTTCTTTTTTCCATAACAAGTGTACGAATATGAAAAAATTAATGCCTATAGAATGTGAAAAAGCTCGAACAAACTAATAAGAAAATACCTAACCTCTAACAGAACCGCCAGGTCATCACTGAGTAACAAACTAATAACTAACTAATTAAGACCGTGTTTGGATATTATTGGCAATAAGGCAGTGTTTGAATCAGAATAAAATGACGTACACAGAGAGGCGGTTTGGGGACGATAGTGGAAGAGATGTGTCCACGTCGGATGTGATCAACGGTGACGGAGCTGCGAACGAAATCGAGGAAGAATTCAGGGGAGTTGCAGTGATCGGCGGCGTCGCCGCCCATAACAGCGTTGAATAAGTGTAATGTCTCTTGAGCGTGTCGAGGGTCCGTTATTTCCCGAGAAACCTTCAGTGACACAGGAACGAAAGAAGAAGAAGAAGTGTTTGACGCCATTGTTGAGTTGTGCTGTGCGTTTTTGCTTCGTTGCCGTTCACAGCCAAATAATTGAACAACTGAACATTATCACTTGCAAGCTTGTAACCAATTCCAAAAAAATAAATATTATTTTTAACATGGTACAAGTACACCAAAAACAACTACTAATATAAAATATATATTAAAATATAAATATACATTAAAAATAAATTAAATTATATATAATTAATTTAATAATTAATTTTAATATATAAATAACTTATTTTAAAAAATTACTATTTTTACACATAAATATTTAGAATTCTGACAAAATTATTTATAAAAAATCACATTTTAAAAAAAAATATTAAAAAATTATCAGAATTTATTTGTTTTAACCATCGTATAATCATTAAGGCATCAAATTAATTTTTTAATTTAATTTCTTTAGTTTAAAAATTTAACAATGTACTTTATCTCATAATTTTAAATATTAATAACTAACTAATAACAAAAAATAATATATTTTAATGACGCCGTGACATTTCTTTTTTAAAAACCAATTTAATTTGTACTAAATACCTTAATTGCTTTACTTGATTTAATTATGATTGTCTTTGAATTAATTTGTCTCAAACTTAATGAATAGTGTTTTAAAATATTATTAAATTAGATAGAAATATAAAAAATATATATTCTTGTATTTGTGGTGACTTTATATATTCTTTTATATATATATATATATATATATATATATATATATATATATATATATATATATATATATATATATATATATATATTCTTGTATGAATACATATTAGGGTCTCAAATTTAAATTTGATATATAAATATAAGAAGTATAAATTCATTAATTTTGTTTAAACTATACTTTATCTCATCCATTTATCAGATTTTTGAAACATAAAATTCCAACTTATTTAATCGATTTACCAATTTTTTTTTACAATTTTGCTGCACATTTAATTTTTTTTATATAATTAAGTCCAATTAAATTAATCCAAATCCAATAAAAATTAGTTTTATTAGTGATAGCGTATTAGACATGCTCCAATTTTCTACTAACGTGAACGTCCTGCACTTTTTAATATGAATATTTTCTTCTTCATCATGTATTTTTTTTTGTCGTTGTTCTTTTATTATTGTTATTTTTTCCTCTTTCACTTTCTAATGATTTTGCAGCATTATATATTTCTTCTTTTTTTTGTTTGATTTTTTTTATTTTTATTTTTGTTAAAATGGTGAAATAAAAAGAATAATGAGAAGGTAAAACAAGAAGGAATAGATGAATAAGAAAAATAAGATAATGATGATGAAGAAGAAGAAGAGGAAAAAAAGTTTTGAATTATATATGTAAAATTTATCAGAAAATAACACCAAAAATTTTTAACCGTAACACAAGAAGCTTTTTAATTTTTAATGTATTTTTTATTCTAAATCATATTTGAATGTATTTTGTTGGTTGAGTGAGTTTAATATTTTGAATTTGTAATTTTTTAAAGATTTCTTGTGTCATTAACCAAAATTAAGAAGTTTTGAATTATGCATAATAAGTGTTGGGAGTTGAAAATATGAAAATAAATCCACATTCATATTCTATTACTACAACAGATAGACTTTAATACGAGACTCTTTAAATACTCCTTAAATCACAAAAATTTTGCTCTTATACCAATTGTCACGACCTTGGACCTTGCTCTGATACCAATTATCACGGTTTTGGACACACTCCAATGTTACCAAATTGACACTCATACTTACTCAACCTCTTGAGTTAATACCAAGTCAGTTTAACCCTCAATACTTCACAAGAAAGTTAAGAATACAAGAGAAATAAAATTTTGGTGGAAAGAACACTTTATTACTCAAGTGTACTCATCTTGTAAACTCTCCACTTTTCCTTATTTTCTTCAATGTGGGACTAATTCATCACATTCCTCACACTCCTACTTAACAATCTCCTCTTCAAGTGTGAGCCACTACATTGAGCACATCAACTCCCCCCTTTCTATCTCCTCCACCATATTAGAGTATTCGTCCATCATACCGCCGCACCATATTATGGGACACGCTACCCGGATCACTCTTGTCGAAAAGACTTTCGATGCTTTACTTTGAATACTCCTTAAACCGCCAGAACGATTAACCATCGACTCTGATACCACTTGTTCTCCCTCTTGAACCTTATTCTGATACCAAATTGTCACGGCTTTTGACACATTTCAATGCTACTGTGCCGGCACTCGAACTTACTCAACATCTTAAGTTAAGACCAAGTCAGCCTAACTCTCAATACTCAGCAAGGAAGTTAAGAACACAAGAAGAAGAAAGTTTTGGTGGAAAAGAACACTTTATTACTCATGTAATTCGAGGACGACATCATTGGCATTTCAAAACCTTCTTTCTTGTGTTCTCTCACGCTCATAGTTGTCATCAGAATCGAACCGGTGATTGAACTGGTCAGGTTACTGGTTTATTAGTTCATTGGTTCAACTGATGAGTTATTGGTCCAACCGGTAAAATCGGTCTCATGTAAATAAAAAATATAAAATAGTTAAAAACCTAAAATTAAAATTTGAAATACATATTTTTACTAACATTTTAAGAACAATTAAGTCTCGAATTCTATAAATTACTAATATAAAAATAGACATAAAATTAGTCTGTAGTACTGTAATAGTATCTTAATTGGACACAATAAGAATAACGATTTATGAACTATATCCAAAGAGTAATTTTAAAGTATGAAAATCTTTATATAATTAAATAATTATATATAAAAAAATTTTTCAAAATAAGTAATTTTTATTTTATTTTTATATTAATTATAATTTTTATTTTAAAATTAATTAATTTGTACTTCAATTAAAAAATAATTAGTTTAAAAAATGTTGAATATAAAAAATATTGAATTAAGTATTTTTGTGTATATATATATATGTATTAGTTAGGATATTATATAACATGCAATATATACTATAAAAAGCATAAGAAAATAGGTTAGTGCAATGGGGGTTAGCTTGGAGCCAAGTTTGACTCCCACCTCTTGCACTCAATTTTTTAAAATTTCTCAACCCCGCACGTTGACGTCAGCATGACATCATCAACATGCGGGTTGACTATTGACAGTGCTTGTTGATTGGATTGGTTCGATTCATGTTCGTGCCAATTTGCATCGATTTGATCGGTTCGTACCGATTTTGATCGATTCATTTTTTCAAGTAGTCAGTATATTAAACCGGACTGATACAGGATTTGATTCATCGATTTTTCGGTTAAATCGATCGATTCGGTCCGGTTTAAATAACTATGTTCACGCTCTTTCTTTTTTTCTGTTTTTTCTTTGATGGCTAATAGTGAAATTTGTGTTAATTAGTGTGTGGGTGAGAAAAAGAGTGAGGCAGAAATATTAGACTAGTGTATGAATTATTTATAATTTTAAAAAATTATAATTTTTTTTATCGGTATAATTTGATATATAATGTATGAATTTTGAAGTGAAATAAGCGGCCAACTTAAATTTTTTTTTTTTTTTGGTTTGTGTTGTGTAAATTTTTTTTTATTAATATGATTATATAAAGATTATGAACAGTTGAAATTTAGAGTTTGTACTTTATTATAAATTTTTGATATTGTAAAGTATTGAACTTATGAAAATCCGCAAGTAAGTTGAATTTTTTTTTTTTGTAATAATTGATAAAATCAATGATTATTTTAAAATTTATAGAATTTCTAAAATTTATCATATATGTCTTAAATGTTAAGCTATACTTATTAATAAAGGCATTAATACAAAGTGTGTCAAACTATTCAATTTGTACGTGTCTAAATTTGTGAATTTTTTTTCTATATAGCCTTAAATATTTTGAGTTGTAAGATGTTATTAATAAAGCAATTCAATAGATAACTAAGAGTAATAAAAATTTTAACTTGTCTAACTATGAGTCTTGTCTAATGTATTCTTTTTACTTAATTTAATTTTTTTATTATAGATATTTGTATAGTGTAAAGATATTAACTTTTTAAAAAAATTTATGCTGATAAGATAATACACACATGAATAGTTATATGGTTTAATTACTCTGCAGGTCCCTATAGTTTTACTGAATTTTTAATTAAGTTTCTATATTTTTTTTCTTTTTAATTAAGTCTCTATACATTATATTTTTTTCAATTTAGCCCCTGTTAATATTAAACGTCAAAAAAATATTAGTGAATTATGAAATTACTTGTATACTCTTAGGGACCCAATTGAAAAGAAAAAAAATATAGGAACTTAATTGAAAATTCGATAAAACTATAAATATTCAATGAAAGATATTCCTATAATCATATTCAATGATTCTAAGACATTAAAGATATTCCTATAATCCCTTTTATTTTTTCACTTTCATTCTTTTGTGTATTTATATACAAATTGTACCAAAAATATCTTTTTTTTTTACTTTCAAAATACCTTATCT